>NC_069501.1:1275673790-1275973790 GCF_027579735.1 Bombina bombina
TGTAATGTATATTTATTATACAGTGTTAATATGAGTGTAACTGTACTGTGTAATGTATATTTATTAGATAGTGTTAATATGTGTGTAACTGTACTGTGTAATGTATATTTATTATACAGTGTTAATATGTGTGTAACTGTACTGTGTAATGTATATTTATGAGACAGTGTTAATATGAGTGTAACTGTAATGTATATTTATTAGACAGTGTTATTATGAGTGTAACTGTACTGTGTAATGTATATTTATTAGACAGTGTTAATATGAGTGTAACTGTACTATGTAATGTATATTTATTAGACAGTGTTAATATGAGTGTAACTGTACTATGTAATGCATATTTATTAGACAGTATTAATATAAGTGTAACTGTACTATGTAATGTATATTTATTAGACAGTGTTAATATGAGTGTAACTGTACTATGTAATGTATATTTATTAGACAGTGTTAATATGTGTGTAACTGTACTATGTAATGTATATTTATTAGACAGTATTAATATAAGTGTAACTGTACTATGTAATGTATATTTATTATACAGTGTTAATATGAGTGTAACTGTACTATGTAATGTATATTTATTAGACAGTGTTAATATGTGTGTAACTGTACTGTGTAATGTATATTTATTAGACAGTGTTAATATGAGTGTAACTGTAATGTATATTTATTAGACAGTGTTATTATGAGTGTAACTGTACTGTGTAATGTATATTTATTAGACAGTGTTATTATGTGTGTAACTGTACTGTGTAATGTATATTTATCAGACAGTGTTAATATGAGTGTAACTGTACTATGTAATGTATATTTATGAGACAGTGTTAATATGAGTGTAACTGTAATGTATATTTATTAGACAGGGTTATTATGAGTGTAACTGTACTGTGTAATGTATATTTATTAGACAGTGTTATTATGAGTGTATTATTATCGGTTATTTGTAGAGCACCAACAGATTCCGCAGCGTTGTAAACAGAGGGTAGTACAACAAAGCAATTAAAGGGATCAAAAATGGGTAGAGAGCCCTGCCAAGAGTTGCACTGTTGTAATCAGCTCTTAAGAAGGTGATCTACAAACAGCTGGACTTAAGGGGGTTCAGGGGATAGCAATGGAGGAGTGGAACTGGTATAAAGAAAGGTTAGCATAGGTTGTATGCATCCCTGAACAGTAGAGTCTTTAGGGAGCACTTGAAGCTTTCAAAACTAGGGGAGAGTCTTGTGGGGCGAGGCAGAGAGTTCCACAAGATGGGAGCCAGTCTGGAGAAGTCCTGTAAACGGGAGTGCGATGAGGTAACCAGAGACTGCACTGTGTAATGTATATTTAATAGACAGTGTTCATATGAGTGTAACTGTACTGTGTAATGTATATTTATTAGACAGTGTTAATATGAGTGTAACTGTACTATGTAATGTATATTTATTAGATAGTGTTAATATGAGTGTAACTGTACTGTGTAATGTATATTTATTAGACAGTGTTAATATGAGTGTAACTGTATTATGTAATGTATATTTAATAGACAGTGTTAATATGAGTGTAACTGTACTGTGTAATGTATATTTATTAGACAGTGTTAATATGAGTGTAACTGTACTATGTAATGTATATTTATTAGATAGTGTTAATATGAGTGTAACTGTACTGTGTAATGTATATTTATTAGACAGTGTTATTATGAGTGTAACTGTACTGTGTAATGTATATTTATTAGACAGTGTTATTATGAGTGTAACTGTACTATGTAATGTATATTTATTAGACAGTGTTAATATGAGTAACTGTACTGTGTAATGTATATGTATTAGACAGTGTTAATATGAGTAACTGTACTGTGTAATGTATATTTATTAGACAGTGTTATTATGAGTGTAACTGTACTGTGTAATGTATATTTATTAGACAGTGTTAATATGAGTAACTGCACTGTGTAATGTATATTTATTAGACAGTGTTAATATGTGTGTAACTGTACTATGTAATGTATATTTATTAGACAGTGTTAATATGAGTAACTGTACTGTGTAATGTATATTTATTAGACAGTGTTAATATGAGTGTAACTGTACTATGTAATGTATATTTATTAGACAGTGTTAATATGAGTGTAACTGTACTGTGTAATGTATATTTATTAGACAGTGTTAATATGAGTGTAACTGTACTATGTAATATATATTTATTAAACAGTGTTAATATGTGTGTAACTGTACTGTGAAATGTATATTTATTAGACAGTGTTAATATGAGTGTAACTGTACTGTGTAATGTATATTTATTAGACAGTGTTAATATGAGTGTAACTGTACTGTGTAATGCATATTTATTAGACAGTGTTAATATGTGTGTAACTGTACTATGTAATGTATATTTATTAGACAGTGTTAATATGAGTGTAACTGTACTGTGTAATGTATATTTATCAGACAGTGTTAATATGAGTGTAACTGAACTATGTAATGTTAATTTATTAGACAGTGTTAATATGAGTGTAACTGTACTATGTAATGTATATTTATTAGACAGGGTTAATATGAGTGTAACTGTACTGTGTAATGTATATTTATTAGACAGTGTTAATATGAGTGTAACTGTACTGTGTAATGTATATTTATTAGACAGTGTTAATATGTGTGTAACTGTACTGTGTAATGTATATTTATTAGACAGTGTTAATATGAGTGTAACTGTACTGTGTAATGCATATTTATTAGACAGTGTTAATATGAGTGTAACTGTACTGTGTAATGTATATTTATTAGACAGTGTTAATATGTGTGTAACTGTACTGTTTAATGTATATTTATTAGACAGGGTTATTATGAGTGTAACTGTACTGTGTAATGTATATTTATTAGACAGTGTTATTATGAGTGTATTATTATCGGTTATTTGTAGAGCGCCAACAGATTCCGCAGCGTTGTAAACAGAGGGTAGTACAACAAAGCAATTAAAGGGATCAAAAATGGGTAGAGAGCCCTGCCAAGAGTTGCACTGTTGTAATCAGCTCTTAAGAAAGTGATCTACAAACAGCTGGACTTAAGGGGGTTCAAGGGATAGCAATGGAGGAGTGGAACTGGTATAAAGAAAGGTTAGCGTAGGTTGTATGCATCCCTGAACAGTAGAGTCTTTAGGGAGCACTTGAAGCTTTCAAAACTAGGGGAGAGTCTTGTGGGGCGAGGCAGAGAGTTCCACAAGATGGGAGCCAGTCTGGAGAAGTCCTGTAAACGGGAGTGCGATGAGGTAACCAGAGACTGCACTGTGTAATGTATATTTAATAGACAGTGTTCATATGAGTGTAACTGTACTGTGTAATGTATATTTATTAGACAGTGTTAATATGAGTGTAACTGTACTATGTAATGTATATTTATTAGATAGTGTTAATATGAGTGTAACTGTACTGTGTAATGTATATTTATTAGACAGTGTTAATATGAGTGTAACTGTATTATGTAATGTATATTTAATAGACAGTGTTAATATGAGTGTAACTGTACTGTGTAATGTATATTTATTAGACAGTGTTAATATGAGTGTAACTGTACTATGTAATGTATATTTATTAGATAGTGTTAATATGAGTGTAACTGTACTGTGTAATGTATATTTATTAGACAGTGTTATTATGAGTGTAACTGTACTGTGTAATGTATATTTATTAGACAGTGTTATTATGAGTGTAACTGTACTATGTAATGTATATTTATTAGACAGTGTTAATATGAGTAACTGTACTGTGTAATGTATATGTATTAGACAGTGTTAATATGAGTAACTGTACTGTGTAATGTATATTTATTAGACAGTGTTATTATGAGTGTAACTGTACTGTGTAATGTATATTTATTAGACAGTGTTAATATGAGTAACTGCACTGTGTAATGTATATTTATTAGACAGTGTTAATATGTGTGTAACTGTACTATGTAATGTATATTTATTAGACAGTGTTAATATGAGTAACTGTACTGTGTAATGTATATTTATTAGACAGTGTTAATATGAGTAACTGTACTGTGTAATGTATATTTATTAGACAGTGTTAATATGAGTGTAACTGTACTATGTAATGTATATTTATTAGACAGTGTTAATATGAGTGTAACTGTACTGTGTAATGTATATTTATTAGACAGTGTTAATATGAGTGTAACTGTACTATGTAATATATATTTATTAAACAGTGTTAATATGTGTGTAACTGTACTGTGAAATGTATATTTATTAGACAGTGTTAATATGAGTGTAACTGTACTGTGTAATGTATATTTATTAGACAGTGTTAATATGAGTGTAACTGTACTGTGTAATGCATATTTATTAGACAGTGTTAATATGTGTGTAACTGTACTATGTAATGTATATTTATTAGACAGTGTTAATATGAGTGTAACTGTACTGTGTAATGTATATTTATCAGACAGTGTTAATATGAGTGTAACTGAACTATGTAATGTTAATTTATTAGACAGTGTTAATATGAGTGTAACTGTACTATGTAATGTATATTTATTAGACAGGGTTAATATGAGTGTAACTGTACTGTGTAATGTATATTTATTAGACAGTGTTAATATGAGTGTAACTGTACTGTGTAATGTATATTTATTAGACAGTGTTAATATGTGTGTAACTGTACTGTGTAATGTATATTTATTAGACAGTGTTAATATGAGTGTAACTGTACTGTGTAATGCATATTTATTAGACAGTGTTAATATGAGTGTAACTGTACTGTGTAATGTATATTTATTAGACAGTGTTAATATGTGTGTAACTGTACTGTGTAATGTATATTTATTAGACAGGGTTATTATGAGTGTAACTGTACTGTGTAATGTATATTTATTAGACAGTGTTATTATGAGTGTATTATTATCGGTTATTTGTAGAGCGCCAACAGATTCCGCAGCGTTGTAAACAGAGGGTAGTACAACAAAGCAATTAAAGGGATCAAAAATGGGTAGAGAGCCCTGCCAAGAGTTGCACTGTTGTAATCAGCTCTTAAGAAGGTGATCTACAAACAGCTGGACTTAAGGGGGTTCAAGGGATAGCAATGGAGGAGTGGAACTGGTATAAAGAAAGGTTAGCGTAGGTTGTATGCATCCCTGAACAGTAGAGTCTTTAGGGAGCGCTTGAAGCTTTCAAAACTAGGGGAGAGTCTTGTGGGGCGAGGCAGAGAGTTCCACAAGATGGGAGCTAGTCTGGAGAAGTCCTGTAAACGGGAGTGCGATGAGGTAACCAGAGACTGCACTGCGTAATGTATATTTAATAGACAGTGTTCATATGAGTGTAACTGTACTGTGTAATGTATATTTATTAGACAGTGTTAATATGATTGTAACTGTACTGTGTAATGTATATTTAATAGACAGTGTTAATATGAGTGTAACTGTACTGTGTAATGTATATTTATTAGACAGTGTTATTATGTGTGTAACTGTACTGTGTAATGTATATTTATTAGACAGTGTTAATATGAGTAACTGTACTGTGTAATGTATATTTATTAGACAGTGTTAATATGAGTGTAACTGCACTATGTAATGTATATTTATTAGATAGTGTTAATATGAGTGTAACTGTACTGTGTAATGTATATTTATTAGATAGTGTTAATATGAGTGTAACTGTACTGTGTAATGTATATTTATTAGACAGTGTTAATATGAGTAACTGTACTGTGTAATGTATATTTATTAGACAGTGTTAATATGAGTGTAACTGTACTATGTAATGTATATTTATTAGATAGTGTTAATATGAGTGTAACTGTACTATGTAATGTATATTTATTAGTGTTAATATGAGTGTAACTGTACTATGTAAGGTATATTTATTAGACAGTGTTAATATGTGTGTAACTGTACTATGTAATGTATATTTAGTAGACAGTGTTAATATGAGTAACTGTACTGTGTAATGTATATGTATTAGACAGTGTTAATATGAGTAACTGTACTGTGTAATGTATATTTATTAGACAGTGTTATTATGAGTGTAACTGTACTGTGTAATGTATATTTATTAGACAGTGTTAATATGAGTAACTGCACTGTGTAATGTATATTTATTAGACAGTGTTAATATGTGTGTAACTGTACTATGTAATGTATATTTATTAGACAGTGTTAATATGAGTAACTGTACTGTGTAATGTATATTTATTAGACAGTGTTAATATGAGTAACTGTACTGTGTAATGTATATTTATTAGACAGTGTTAATATGAGTGTAACTGTACTATGTAATGTATATTTATTAGACCGTGTTAATATGAGTGTAACTGTACTATGTAATGTATATTTATTAGACAGTGTTATTATGAGTGTAACTGTACTGTGTAATGTATATTTATTAGACAGTGTTAATATGAGTGCAACTGAACTATGTAATGTATATTTATTAGACCGTGTTAATATGAGTGTAACTGTACTATGTAATGTATATTTATTAGACAGTGTTAATATGAGTGTAACTGTACTATGTAATGTATATTTATTAGACAATGTTATTATGAGTGTAACTGTACTGTGTAATGTATATTTATTAGACCGTGTTAATATGAGTGTAACTGTACTGTGTAATGTATATTTATTAGACAGTGTTAATATGAGTGTAACTGTACTATGTAATGTATATTTATTAGACAGTGTTAATATGAGTGTAACTGTACTATGTAATGTATATTTATTAGACAATGTTATTATGAGTGTAACTGTACTGTGTAATGTATATTTATTAGACAGTGTTAATATGAGTGTAACTGTACTATGTAATGTATATTTATTAGACAGTGTTAATATGAGTGTAACTGTACTATGTAATGTATATTTATTAGACAGTGTTAATATGAGTGTAACTGTACTATGTAATGTATTTATTAGACAGTGTTAATATGAGTATAACTGTACTATGTAATGTATATTTATTAGACAATGTTATTATGAGTTTAACTGTACTGTGTAATGTATATTTATTAGACAGTGTTAATATGAGTGTAACTGTACTATGTAATGTATATTTATTAGACAATGTTATTATGAGTGTAACTGTACTGTGTAATGTATATTTATTAGACAGTGTTAATATGAGTGTAACTGTACTGTGTAATGTATATTTATTAGACAATGTTAATATGAGTGTAACTGTACTATGTAATGTATATTTATTAGACAATGTTAATATGTGTGTAACTGTACTGTGTAATGTATATTTATTAGACAATGTTAATATGAGTGTAACTGTATTATGTAATGTATATTTATTAGACAGTGTTAATATGTGTGTAACTGTACTGTGTAATGTATATTTATTAGACAGTGTTAATATGAGTGTAACTGCACTGTGTAATGCATATTTATTAGACAGTGTTAATATGAGTGTAACGTTACTGTGTAATGTATATTTATTAGATAGTGTTAATATGAGTGTAACTGTACTGTGTAATGTATATTTATTAGACAGTGTTAATATGAGTGTAACTGTACTATGTAATGTATATTTATAAGATAGTGTTATTATGAGTGTAACTGTACTGTGTAATGTATATTTATTAGACAGTGTTAATATGAGTGTAACTGTACTATGTAATATATATTTATTAGACAGTGTTAATATGAGGGTAACTGTACTGTGTAATGTATATTTATTAGACAGTGTTAATATGAGTGTAACTGTACTATGTAATGTATATTTATTAGACAGTGTTAATATGAGTGTAACTGTACTATGTAATGTATATTTATTAGACAGTGTTAATATGAGTGTAACTGTACTATGTAATGTATATTTATTAGACAGTGTTAATATGAGTGTAACTGTACTTTGTAATATATATTTGAAGAAGTGTTTTGTGCCAATTTTTTGTTTTGAAAAACAGTTAACCACAGCTATGAGATCGCGGTAAGGATTGAGGCGTAAATAACGATTGTGCTAGCACAATCTCAATTTCGCTCAACTTGTAATAGAGCAAATAGGCTGTCAAAAAGACGATATCACTTGTGTGAAACAGTTTGCGTCTCACTTGTAATTTAACCCTTAATGAGAGTTTAAGAGAATGTCATTAACATTCTCCTGTTTCTCCAACGTTCTAAATCTGTCAGGCTTATGTTACATAGAAAAAATACAAAGTGCGATGCAATATATAAAATAAAAAGAGCATAATTCTAATTTTTTAATATTGCAAATAAACTTTCCAAGCATCACAATACTAAAGGCATTGCTGTATACAAAGTCTAAATGTAATAAAACACAAAATAGAAAGTGCAAATCTTAAATGTAATAAAACTTAATGGACAAAATCTTAATTATAAAGTTTTATAAAATATACCTGCTGCTATTCGTTTAGATTACGAGTTTTGCGGTATGAGTGAAAAAGCAGCGTTACGGCTCATAACGCTGCTTTTTCACTACCGCTGGTATTACGAGTCTTGCAGGTTTAGGGGCACCGCACACTTTTTTGGCCTTAACGCAAATTAACTTACGCAATTTGCGTAAAGTCTTTTTTCAATGGGACTTCCATAGCGCCGGTATTACGAGTCTGCCTGGGAGGCCAAAAAGTGAGCTGTACACCCTATCCCGTCAAGATCAATACCGTAAACTGAAAGTCAGTAGTTATGAGTTTTATGCTACAAAGCTGTAACTTAAAACTCATAACAATAATAATAATACAGTGCTAAAAAGTACACTAACACCCATAAACTACCTATTAACCCCTAAACCGAGGCCCTCCCACATAGCAAACACTAAAATAAAATTATTGACCCCTTATCTGCCGCTCCACACATCGCCGCCACTAGAATAAACATATTAACCCCTAAACCGCCCGTAACATCGCCGCCACCTACCTACATTTATTAACCCCTTAGCTGCTGCCCCCAACGTATTCGCCTCTATACTAAATTTATTAACCCCTAAACCTAAGTCTAACCCTAACACCCACTAACTTAAATATAATTAAAATAAATCTAAATAAAAACTATCATCATTCCTATTTAAAACTAAATACTTACCTGTAAAATAAACCCTAAGCTAGCTACAATATAACTAATAGTTACATTGTTTTTAGTTTAGGGTTTATTTTTATTTTACAGGCAAGTTTGTATTTATTTTAACTAGGTAGAATAGTTACTAAATAGTTATTAACGATTTACTAACTACATAGCTAAAATAAATACAAATTTACCTGTAAAATAAAACCTAACCTGTCTTACACTAACACCTAACCTTACACTACAATTAAATAAATTACCTAAATTAAATACAATTACCTAAATTACAAAAAAACCCACTAAATTACACAAAATAAAAAAAAGAAATGATCAGATATTTAAACTAATTACATCTAATCTAATAGCCCTATCAAAATAAAAAAAAACCCCAAAATAAAAAAAACCCTAGCCTAAACTAAACTACCAATAGCCCTTAAAAGGGCCTTTTGTATGGCTTTGCCCCAAAGAAAACAGCTCTTTTACCTGTAAAATAAAAATGCAAACAGCCCCCCCAACAGTAAAACCTACCACCCACACAACCAACCACCCAAATAAAATCCTGACTAAAAAAAACTAAGCTCCCCATTGCCCTTAAAAGGGCATTTAGCTCTTTTTCAATTGCCCAAACCCTAATCTAAAAATAAAACCCACCCAATAAACCCTTAAAAAAACCTAACACTAACCCCCGAAGATCCACTTATAGTTTTGAAGACCGGACATCCATCCTAAACGAAGCCGGGAGAAGTCTTCATCCAAGCGGCAAGAAGTCCCCAACGAAGCCGGGAGAAGTCTTCATCCAGACGGCATCTTCTATCTTCATCCATCCGGCGTGGAGCGGGTCCATCTTCAAGACATCCGGCGCGGAGCATCCTCTTCATTCTTTTGGCAGATTAGGGGTTAATAAGTATAATGTAGGTGTCGGCAATGTCGGGGATGGCAGATTAGGGGTTAATAAGTTTAAGATTAGGGGTGTTTAGACTCGGGGTTCATGTTAGGGTGTTAGGTGTAAACATTAATTTAGTTTCCCCATAGGAATCAATGGGGCTGCGTTACTGAGCTTTACGCTGCTTTTTTGCAGGTGTTAGGCTTTTTTCAGCCGGCTCTCCCCATTGATGTCTATGGGGAAATCTTGCATGAGCACGTAAAACCAGATCACTGCAGCTTTCAGCAGCGCTGGTATTGGAGTGCGGTATGGAGCTCAATTTTGCTCTACGCTCACTTCTTGCTTGTTAACGCAACTTTTATAAACCTGTAATACCAGCAATGTAAGAAATTGAGCGGTGACAATAACGTGCAAGTTAGCACCGCACTCCTCATAACACAAAACTCGTAATCTAGTCGATTTTTTAAAATGTTTTTTTAATTAAATATTTTTTTTTATCTATTAGCAGATTGGCTAATTTGTTTTATGTACAGCTTATAGTAATCCTTGTTGGTACTAGCATACTTTGGTATTAGCAGATTGGCTAATTTGTTTTATGTACAGCTTATAGTAATCCTTGTTGGTACTAGCATACTTTGGGTATCAATCTATGCCCTTCCTTGATGAGTACCTGTGACAACTTGGGCACGCTGCAGACTTCCTGACTTCGGGAGAGGGTGAGCTGATACGCACTAATCTATCAGCCTGCTTCTACCAGCTCTATGCAAATGGGAGTACCGTTCCAGCATCTACTTTGTGCTATTTTTGGAACGTACTGATACACAGAACCAATACATCCATTTTGTGAGGAGGAGAGCCTTACTGTTATCTGGAGGACTCTATTTATCACTTGGACTCTTTGTTTATCTTTCAACATTAAGTCTAATAATTATTTGTTTAATATTGGTTTCAGAACATCTTTACAACAATACAATCATTATTTGTGATATATATTTATTATATATAAGCGCCCCCTCTAGTTATCTATTCTACCTGGACCAAATCTGTCTCACTGCTGAGACACCAAAGGCTGCACCCTCTATGTGTACAGATACATGTATATGCTGTAGGTATATGTCCCTTTAAATTAAACCTCACATTGGGCTTGAGTACGAGGGGTGCGCTAACTGTTGTGAGCATGCAAACCCATTCACTCAAGCACAAATCAATGTAATGGGCATCGGGATAGCGCAACTTCAGAGCTCTGATTAACTGTGATGCTCGAAGCACAAAACCCATCAAAAATACATTGTACAGTTATGTACAGTTAATACCAAAACATATAAAGACATAGATGATAACAAATACCATGATATCACAAAAACGCAAAAATGTGAAATAAATGTGATAAAGTCATAAACAAAAAGTGATCATAAATTATACATATGTGTAAAACCTAAATGCTTATAAAAGTTCATATAAGGATATGTGTATTCTTCCAAGATCTTCACGCTTCTATTTTTCTTTTGATCCTCATATGAAAAGAAAGAAGAAATGCCACATAGCGTAACTCTGTAACTTTTTCAGTGCAGAATGTGTATGTACAAATGGAGCTATAGCCAAGCTCAGGTTTGTGCGCACACCCAATGTTATACTGTTGGGTAAACAGTTGCTTGAACCGGATTTTGAATAAAAAGATTTATTTAAAATATAAATATAAAAAGCGCCACAAGAGCTGCAAAGACCACCAAATACAATAGGATCGGCAATACAATCAAGTAATTGCTCACATTGAGCTTATACACAATACCAGAGACCGTGGTAAGGAGTGCAGAAATTTAACCACACAACCTCCCCCTTAAGAGTCCAGTATATGTTGCTCTCCTTACTGATGTGCAGATTCTTGGAAGGACGCCAAAGAACAATGTATCCTTATATGAACTTTTATAAGCATTTAGGTTTTACACATATGTATACTTTATGATCACTTTTTGTTTATGACTTTATCACATTTATTTCATATAAAGACATAGACATATGTGAGTATGGATTGTAGCAAACAGTCATAAATGAGTAGCGGACTGAGACAAACACTTGGTCAGGACCAATAGAATCAACAAATGAGTATGTTTTACCATTTAAAGTTTCTGTCATATTACATTAGGCATGTAAGGACATAGGTACTGTCAAATTCTATAGTTTGTTGAATTAGTGGTTTGTGTAACATACTAGTGGAACATCTACATTATTTTAACTCACTAAATATAGGTGTGTTTTGCCTTTTTTAATTACAACATCCGGGGACTTGTCAGTCCGGTGCTTGTCTACGCTCTTGCTAATAGAGCCAATGGTGTCGTAGCTTGAGGTTCGTCACAGGAGGAGTGGTTATGATAATTAGCCATGCGTTTGCATTCCTATAATTTATGCACGGCATTAGTGACGTAGTGAGACCGCATTGGTTTGACTGACCGTATATTGGAGCATGTGAAAGATTGTGGAAAAATAGTGCGCTGGTATATAGAGTATCAGACCGCTTACAGTGTTTTAGATCCTTCAGTCTAAAAGTAGTGTATAGTGAAAGAAAGGGTAGGTCTTGTAAGGGCGCTAATAGCTGAAGATACTTATGTGAAATAATATATATTATCTGTGATAAATATTAGTAAAAAATGAAAAATAGGAACAGTATCTAAAAAAACAAGTGATTTATTTGGTTGGAAAAATAGAGACGTCTCTAGTACAATTCAATAAAACAATAGTGGAATATAGCATAAAAAATGATAAAAAGTTGTACTGCTTAGTACTTCACGAGAAATCTAGATTAATGTTTAATAGTGTAGTCACGAAGAAAATTCTGTTGGAGTGTGACTAAACAGTTAGCCAAGATTTCTCGTGAGTTATTAAGTTTGTATACAGTTACACATAAAATTATATTTAAAATACCAATGTCGGCTTGATAAGACTTCTGCAAAGGCTATATATTGCCCAAAAAATTAGAATGGAGCCTAAAGAGGAGCTGTGCATAGGAGGAAAATTATATCGGGTTATGCTCTAGCTCGGATTGAGTCAATCCTTATATCTGTATTCTCAGCGAACTAATTGACATGTCCATACGTATGAACCAAGAGAAATGTCCAGTAATATTATACTGCTAGTAGTGTAGGATTACAGTTCGCAATCTTTAATGCAGATGGTACCTTATAGTAAGCTTTAAACAGCAGCAGGGAATCCTGTGCGTCCTGCGGCTCAGCTCCTCCGACAGTGTCCTCGTGTTGTTGGCGTCTGACGTCACACCCGATGTGCGGGGGCTTGTCTTGCGTCTGCCAATCACTGCTTAGACAGTTGTGAGTATCCAAAATGCCTTTTTACGTCCGATATTGTGTATTCACAATTCTTCTTCTATCAGATACCTGTACTTATTTAGGCACCGATCAGCAAAGAAGTATCCGTTGTGAGTAAGTTCACCTGCACTTAGTGCTGTTAGCACGCAGGTTCCGATGAAATCTCTCCTCAGTGTCCTCTGTTGGTAGTCAACCCGGGTTGGTTCAAACAGCTGATAAAATAGTGGAGTCAAGAACAACAGTCCTCAGCTTCTACGCGTTTCACTCCCTCCAGGAGCTTTAGCAAGAATGATTTGGACTGCTAGACTCCTCTCTTTAATAGGTGTATCCTGATTCCCATTGGTTCATAGTAATCCCATAGTTAAGGTGGTATAATTTCTTTGTAGTTGCTGATCGGTGCCTAAATAAGTACAGGTATCTGATAGAAGAAGAATTGTGAATACACAATATCGGACGTAAAAAGGCATTTTGGATACTCACAACTGTCTAAGCAGTGATTGGCAGACGCAAGACAAGCCCCCGCACATCGGGTGTGACGTCAGACGCCAACAACACGAGGACACTGTCGGAGGAGCTGAGCCGCAGGACGCACAGGATTCCCTGCTGCTGTTTAAAGCTTACTATAAGGTACCATCTGCATTAAAGATTGCGAACTGTAATCCTACACTACTAGCAGTATAATATTACTGGACATTTCTCTTGGTTCATACGTATGGACATGTCAATTAGTTCGCTGAGAATACAGATATAAGGATTGACTCAATCCGAGCTAGAGCATAACCCGATATAATTTTCCTCCTATGCACAGCTCCTCTTTAGGCTCCATTCTAATTTTTTGGGCAATATATAGCCTTTGCAGAAGTCTTATCAAGCCGACATTGGTATTTTAAATATAATTTTATGTGTAACTGTATACAAACTTAATAACTCACGAGAAATCTTGGCTAACTGTTTAGTCACACTCCAACAGAATTTTGTTCGTATATTGGAGCATGTTTGAGGGTTTAAATAGGGAATAGGTGTGTTAGTTTATTAGGACTGTTTTTTGGAGATATTGAATCTACCCATTGAGAAAGGTACCAGGCCGGTACCGAAACGTTTGGGGGTAAATTGTGTTACGATGCATTGACGTGAACAAGAATAAACTACTATGATATTCAGACCGGTGAGTGCAGCGTTTTTTATTCTGTATGAATAAATTGAACTTGGCTTGTATGTGCTACGCAGCACCCTGGCAGTTGCTCATATGGTCTTAGGGAATGCACCTGGAATTGGATTGGTATATATATATATATATGTATGTACCTATATAACATCATCTATCTATAGAAATATGCATTTAAGAGTAAATAGAACATAACCTGCTATGTGAAGAACATTATAATGTGAAATAATATTTTCATATCGGGTTAGCGCAAATGAGAAAAGGGGAACAGGTTTGTGTGTCTTGTTGGGTATTATGTTTTTTCCACTTTTCGCAATCTATTAAAGTCTATGGGGGATTACGTTACAGAGGTCACGATATACAAACTTTGGCTTTTTGCACACACTAGGCACTTGCACAAAAACTTTTACTTTTAACTGGCAAATATGCGTGATACTTGACGCTTGCAAAAAGACAAAGTCAAACAAAGTTTACACTCCAGTAGTAATCCAACCCATACGGAGGTGCATATTAGGTGGTGCACACAGTACACAGTGGGACATGGAACCTTTTATTTGTATGCAGTAAATCTGCTCTTTCCCATGAGTGTCCTGTGTCCAGCTGCAGTTGATTGACAAAGTGATGACAGATATCTCACAGCATTAACCCTATTTTGAGAGCTCATATCACCGGCTTATCATAGAAATATTCCTCATTTAATAAGTTCCTTACAGCAATCAAGGGATCTGTATAGTGATAACAATCACCTGGTAGCGACTGCTAGCCTCATTTTTCGGTCAATTACAATCCTAGAAAATCTACAGAAAATCATCTGTAAAGTCTATAGGAAGTTTTGTTGATATATCAGTGTATATGTTTTACTAAAGGATTGCGATATCGGCACCAACGAAAACTGTGTCCTAATATGTGACATTTTCTACAAATCTGTATACAATGATCTTAAGTGCCGGTATTTTATATCTGGCAGATTCATTATTTTTACTATGACAAGTCAGATTAGGCAGATCACAGACAAACTTAAACACATTGCGCATTCCATGTTGGTTTATAGATGATCTACTATTTATATGAGTAGGTATTTTATTCCAACTTGATTACATTGTCAGGTGGTAAAAGATACAAATAATCCTAAACATTTTGTTTTATAATTTCACACACTGACCTCAGTTAAAGTGAATTCCATCTCAGCACTGTATCCAAAGTAACTTCATTATTATGGTACACAGCAAATAGCAATCAGCCTGATGTTTAGTAATTCTATCTTGTTTTATTTGTCTTTGTACGACAATGAGACTCATATTTATTAAACACTCAGTCAGAGACAAGTACAGTAAAAATATCACGCTAGATATCTTGCAACCTATTATTAACCATAGCAAGAAGGTAAATGACTTACTGTAGTTGGGTAAAAACTCACTAGTTAACCAGATCCTGTTGTGTTTAGAGGAACTGCAGCCACCCATAGTCTGGTCTGTGTGTAATATCAGCCCGCACTAAGATGCATTTATAGACTATCAGGTACAAGGTGCCTATGCACATCTGAGAATTGCCCTGCTCTTCACAACAATCTGTGACCTTAGGCAGATGTGAAGTGAGTCCCTGAAGTCCCCTGGTATTTATCCTCTGGGCTGACATTAGTCCTACTGGATTCTGGTCTAATAATTAGATGTGTTAACATTAATAATGAGTAATGGTCAGAAACTAGTCCCAGTGAAATTAAAATCAAGGAGCTGTCCATAAAATCAGACCTGTGTATGTCTGCATATGTATAGGCTCATGGATGCATTGCAAACTCTTAAAGGGACTTACAACTAGATGCAATAACTGGGCTATTTGCCTTGTATACATAAGATTTGCATTAAAAATGTCCCATGGTTGGTGCTGATCTCAGAGCACAGGTGCAATGTGTTAATAAATGTAGTTGGTGTAAAGTACTTCTCACTTCTGTTTAGCCGCAGGTTTACGGACTTACACTATACAAAACAAACTCATCAGGGGGGAAAGCAATACTCATACCCATTTTACATTTGTTCTGTGATTTGTGGGTTTTTGTTGATTATTAGGGGCCTATTTATTAAAGTGTGATTCGACATGATACAATTTAGCATATCATGTCTGCCGCGTATCGATAAATGCTGACAGCATACGCTGTTGGTATTTATCATTTCACCAGCAGTTCTTGTGAACTGCTTGTGCAATGCCGCCTCCTGCAGACTCCCGGCCGATCGTCCTCTAGCAGGGGGTGTCAATCAGCCTGATTGTATAGGAACGGGCGGATTGATGTCTGCAGCCTCAGAGCAGGCGGACAAGTTATGGAGCAGCGGTCTAAAGCTGCTTCATAACTGCTGTTTACAGTGAGCCTGAAGGCTCACACGGAAATTCTGCCGCATAGTTCTGGCTCGCGCTGCTATTACAGGTTTTAAAAAAAACGGCTTGTGCGGGCTATATGCTTGCGTTGAGCAGTATTTTGACATGCTTGTGCAGGACTTTCCCCTAGACATCAATTGGGAGAGCCGGCTAAAAAAAGCCTAACACCTGCAATCGCGGAGCGTAAAGCTCCGTAACGCAGCCCCATAATGTATGTTTAAACACCCAAACATAAACCCAGAGTCTAAACAGCCCTAATCTGCCGCCCAGACATTGCCGACACCGACATTACACTTATTAACCCCTAACCTGCCGCCCCAATGTCGCCACCACCTACCTACACTTATTAACCCCTAATCTGCCGCCACCAACGTCGTCGCCACTGACATACACTTATTAACTCCTAATCTGCCGTCCCCAATGTCGCCGCCACCACTATACTAAAGTTATTAACCCCTAAACCTCTGGCCTCCCACATCACTAACACTAAATAAATATTTTAACCCCTAATATAGCCATATAGCCAATAGGATTGAGCTTGCATTCTATTGGCTGATTGGAATAGCCAATAGAATGTGAGCTCAATTCTATTGGTTGATTGGATCAGTCAATAGGATGAAAGTTCAATCCTATTGGCTGATTGCAACAGCCAATAGGATTTTTTTTTTCCCTTAAGTCCTATTGGCTGATAGAATTCTATCAGCCAATTGGAATGTAAGGGATGCCATCTTGGATGATGTCATTTAAAGGAAAACTTCATTCTTCAACAGCCATTGGAAGAAGAGGATGCTACGCGCCGGATGTCTTGAAGATGGACCCACTCCGCGCCGGATGGATAAAGATAGAAGATACCGTCTGGATGAAGACTTCTGCCCGCTTGGATGAAGACTTCTGCCGGGTTCGAGGAGGACTTCTGCCTGCTTGGATGAAGACTTCTGCCGCCTGGATGAGGATGGATGTCCGGTTTTCAAAAACTGTAAGTGGATCGTCGGGGGTTAGTGTTAGGTTTTTTTAAGGGTTTATTTGGTGGGTTTTATTTTTAGCTTAGGGTTTTGGGCATTATAAAAGTGCTAATGGTATTGCCCATCCAAATGCCCTATTCAGGGCAATGGTTAGCTTAGGTTTATTTAGATAGGATTTTATTTGGGGGGTTTGGTTGTGTGGGTTTTACTGTTGGGGGGTTGTTTGTATTTTTTTTACAGGTAAAAGAGCAGATTTTTAAGGGCCATTGGCAGTTTTAGTGTAGGCTAGGTATTTTTTTTATTTTGGGGGGCTTTTTTATTTTGATAGGGCTATTAGATTAGGAGTAATTCATTTTTATTTTTGATAATTTATTTTTTTATTTTGTGTAATTTAGTGTTTATTTTTTTTTTGTAATTTAGATAAATGTATTTTGTTAATTTAATGTATTTAATTGTATTGTAATGTTAGGTGTTAGTGTAACTATTTACTAACTAGTTAACCTAGCTAAAATAAATACAAACTAAATAAAACCTAAGATAGATACAATGTAACTATTAGTTATATTGTAGCTAGCTTAGGTTTTATTTTACAGGTAAGTATTTAGTTTTAAATAGGAATTAGTAAGTTATTAATAGTAAGTTTTATTTAGATATATTTTAATTATATTTAAGTTAAGGGGTGTTAGGGCTAGGGTTACGTTAGGTTTAGGTTTAGTGGTTAATAGGTTTATTATAGCGGCGGAGTGGGCGGGCGGCAGGCTAGGGGTTAATTATATTTAAATAGTGTTTTTGATGCGTGAGGACTGCGGTTTAGGGGTTGATAATTTTTTTAAAGTGTCGAAAATGTTGGGGAGCGGCAGAATAGGGGTTAATAATTTTTTTAGTGGTGGCGATGTCCAGAGTGGCAGATTAGGGGTTAATAATTTTATTTTAGTGTTTGTGATGCGGGAGGGCCTCGGTTTAGGGGTTAATAGATAGTTTAAGGGTGCTAGTGTACTTTTTAGCACTTTAGTTATAAGTTTTATGCTACAGCTTTGTAACGTAAAACCCATAACAACTGACTTTAGATGTCGGTGCGAATCTTGTGGTTATAGAGTGTATCACTCACTTTTTGGCCTCCCAGGCAATACCGGCGCTATGGAAGTCCCATTGAAAAATTACTTTTTTAAAAGTGCAGTACTGACGTTGCGTGATGGCCAAAAAAGTGTGCAGTACACCTATACCTGCAAGACTTGTAATAACGGCGTTAGGGAAAAAGCAGCGTTATGAAGCATAACATTGGTTTTTCACTCATAACGCCAAACTCGTAATCTAGCTGAGAGTTAATAGTCTTGGTAAAATGTGTTTGTTGTGCTTCAGTGATTACTTTATTTTAGTTTTGTTTTTATATTTACAAATATATAAGATTACACACAAACATATCAACACACAGATACACACAAAAACATCCGCACACAGTTACACACAAACATATCCATGCACATTTACACACAAACATATCTGCACAAAGTTACACACAAACATATCCACACACAGTTACACACAAACATATCTGCACAAAGTTACACACAAACATATCCACACACAGTTACACAAAAACATATCCACACACAGTTACACACAAACATATCCACACACAGTTACACAACAGATATCCACACACAGTTACACACTACAGATATCCACACACAGTTACACACTACAGATATCCACACACAGTTACACATAAACATATCCACACACAGTTACACAACAGATATCCACACACAGTTACACACAAACATATCTACACACAGTTACACACAAATATATCCACACACAGTTACACACAAACATATCCACACACAGTTACACGCAAACATATCTACACACAGTTACACACAAACATATCTGCACAAAGTTACACACAAATATATCCATATACAGTTACACACAAACATATCCGCACACAGTTACACAAAAACATCCGCACACAGTTACACACAAACATATCCATGCACACTTACACACAAACATATCTGCACAAAGTTACCACAAACATATCCACACACAGTTACACACAAACATATCCACACACAGTTACACACAAACATATCCACACACAGTTACACAACAAATATCCACACACACTTACACACTACAGATATCCACACACAGTTACACAAAAACATATCCACACACAGTTACACACTACAGATATCCACACACAGTTACACAACAGATATCCACACACAGTTACACACTACAGATATCCACACACAGTTATACAAAAACATATCCACACACAGTTACACACAAAAACATCCGCATACAGTTACACACAAAAATATCCATGCACACTTACACACAAACATATCTGCACAAAGTTACACACAAACATATCCACACACAGTTACACAACAGATATCCACACACAGTTACACACTACAGATATCCACACACAGTTACACATAAACATATCCACACACAGTTACACAACAGATATCCATACACAGTTACACACTACAGATATCCACACACAGTTACACATAAACATATCCACACACAGTTACACAACAGATATCCATACACAGTTACACACAACAGATATCCACACACAGTTACACACAAACATATCTACACACAGTTACACACAAATATATCCACACACAGTTACACACAAACATATCAACGCACAGTTACACACAAAAATATCCGCTCAAAGTTACACACAAACATATCAACACACAGTTACACAAAACATATAAACGCACAGTTACACACAAACATATCTGCACAGTTACACACAAACATATCTACACACAGTTACACACAAACATATCCACACACAGTTACACACACACATATCAACACACAGCTACACACCAATATATTCGCACACAGTTACACTCAAACATGTCTACACACAGTTACACAAGAACATATCTACACACAGTTACACACAAACATATCAATGCACAGTTACACACAAACATATCCGCTCACAGTTACATACAAACATATCTGCTCACAGTTACACACAAACATATCCACACACAGTTACACACAAACATATCAATGCACAGTTACACACAAACATATCACCGCACAGTTACACACAAACATATCCGCTCACAGTTACACACAAATATATCTACACACAGTTACACACAGACATATAAACGCACAGTTATACACAAACATATCCGCACACAGTTATATACAAACATATCTACACACAGTTAAACACAAACATATCCACACACAAATACACACACACACACACATATCAACGCACAGTTAAACACAAACATATCCGCACACAGTTACACAACATATATCCACATACAGTTACACACAAACATATCAAAGCACAGTTACACCGAAACATATCCACACACAGTTACACACAAACATATCTACACACAGTTACACACAAACATATCTACACACAGTTACACAACAGATATCTGCACACAGTTACACACAAACATATCTGCACACAGTTACACACAAACATATCCGCACACAGTTACACAACAGATATCTGCACACAGTTACACACAAACATATCTGCACACAGTTACACACAAACATATCCACACACAGTTACACAACAGATATCTGCACACAGTTACACACAAACATATCTGCACACAGTTACACACAAACATATCTGCACACAGTTACACACAAACATATCCACACACAGTTACACACAAACATATCAACTCACAGTTACACACAAACATATCTACACATAAATTTGTGCTTACTCCCTGTTTATGCAGAGAGTAGGTGTCTTTCTCAGAGGGCTTTTAAAATTGAAAGTTGAACCTGAGCCGTGGGGGGTTCTTATCAGGGAGGGAGGAGAGAGTGGATTTGACACTAAGATGAGTGTCTAGTATCTGTTATTCCTGGACTTGATACTAAAGTTCAGTTTCCTTATCTCTTTCCCCCGTTTTCTCTCTTTCTTTCTCTCCCTCTTCTCTTCCTTTCTTCCTTATTTTTCCCCTTTCCTCTTCCCTTCTTTCTTTTGTAAATGTAGAATTTTTCCATTTCTCTTTCCTCTCTATATCAAACTATCTCCAATGCTGTGCAGATGAGAGGCTGTTTTACGTTATTAAGTGGTTCAAGAGGGGAAAAAGAACAAGGACAGGACAAGATGGTGTGGTTAGGGTAGTGCTGGCTAAGAGGGTTTTGAATGAATGCTGCTGCGAATGATGGAGTTGTCTCTCCCTTGCCTCTCAAACCAGCACCCCTCGAGGTCCAGGACCTTATCAGCTCTCAGAACTGGCTTAGCGTCTAAAAGTAGAGTCTGTTCCCCGCTTTCCCCCCTCTATAGAGATGATAAGGGACTTTGCAATAATTTGAGAGGGCTTTTCCCTTGCCGGTGCTTAGGGGTATGCGGGAATAAAATGGTGTCTGTTCGCACCCAAAAGAGGAGTCCTTTGGTGCAGCTTAACACTGAGAGATCAAGTCCCTGGATTAAAGGTCAGGTCGAGTGAGGGCTCTGAATTGTTTCCTTGGCCGGGGATAACAGTGGTGAAGTATGTGGGTGTAGTGCTAAACTCTCACCTTTTATTCCAATCGGCGGCAATAAGGGCGATCCTCTGTGCAGGGGGTGTCCCTGGTCAATGGGGGGAGTGTCTTAGGGTAGGCCGCTTTAGGAGTTGCACTCTGTGAGGGTCCCGGTGGGGGTCTGGAGGTCTGGTGCTGGGTCGCTGATGAGGCAAATCCGTTAAGGGCTGCCAGCTTTAGCAGCCGTTTAATGCGCAGCACTCTGTCTCAGCAATGTCCCGGCATGTGACTTCAGCGCTGTTGATGTCCCGATAGGTTGCGCTTGAGTAGGGGCACAGCTTGTGGTCATGTCTAGTGGCACTATCCCTGATCCCAGGGTCAATTAATTTGCAGAAATTTAGCTCTTTAAATGGAAATCTGAGCGGAGCTCCTGTAATACACAACCGCTCAGAGTAACAGTTGGCTCCGCCCCTCGGGTGGTGGGTTTTAATGTTGGGGGGATTTGTATTTTTTTTTACAGGTAAAAGAGCTGATTACTTTGGGGCAATGCCCCGCAAAAGGCCCTTTTAAGGGCTATTTGTAATTTAGTGTAGGGTAGGGCTTTTTTTATTTTGGGGGGCTTTTTTATTTTGTTAGGGGGATTAGATTAGGTGTAATTAGTTTTAAAATCTTGTAATTTGTTTATTATTTTCTGTAATTTAGTGTTTGTTGTTTTTTTGTACTAGATAATTTAATTTAATTGTATATAATTGTATTTAATTTAGGGAAATAATTTAATTATAGTATAGTGTTAGGTGTCAGTGTAAGACAGGTTAGGTTTTATTTTATAGGTCAATTTATCTTTATTTTAGCTAGGTAGTTTATTAAATAGTTAATAACTATTTAATAGCTATTCTACCTAGTTAAAATAAATACAAACTTGCCTGTAAAATAAAAATAAACCCTACGCTAGCTACAATGTAACTATTAGTTATATTGTAGCTAGCTTAGGGTTTATTTTATAGGTAAGTATTTAGTTTTAAAAAGGAATTAGTTAGGTAATGATAGTAATTTTATTTAGATTTCTTTTAATTATATTTAAGTTAGGGTGTTAGGGTTAGACTTAGATTTAGGGGTTAATAACTTTAGTATAGTGGCGGCGACGTTGGGGAAGCAGATTAGGGGTTAATAAATGTAGGTAGGTGTCGGCGATGTTAGGGATGGCAGATTAGGGGTTAATAATATTTAACTAATGTTTTCGAGGCGGGACTGCGGTGGTTTAGGGGTTAATATATTTATTATAGTGGCGGTGATGTCCGGTTCAGCAGATTAGGGGTTAAAAATTTTCTTTTAGTGTTTGCTATGTGGGAGGGCCTCGGTTTAGGGGTTATTAGGTAGTTTATGGGTGTTAGTGTACTTTTTAGCACTTTAGTTAAGAGTTTTATGCTACGGCTTTGTAGTGTAAAACTCTTAACTACTGACTTTAAAATGCGGTACCAGTCTTGACAGGAGAGGGTCTACCGCTCAGTTTTTGGCAGACTCTTAATACCGGAGCTATGCAAGTCCCATTGAAAAAAAGAGGATATGCAATTTACGTAAGTGGATTTGCGGTATTGCCAAGTCTGGCCAAAAAAGTGAGCGGTACACCTGTACCTGCAAGACTCGTAATACCGGCGGGCGTTAAAAAGCAGCGTTAGGACCGGCCAACGCTGCTTTTTAAGCCTAACGCAAAACTCCTAATCTAGGTGTATATGTCTAAAAAAAACAATGTACACCCCTTAATTAAAAAATACTTTATTACTAAAAAAATGCAAAACATCATCTGCGCTTTTAGTGAGTCAAAGGGCACGCTTTATCAAAGCCTCAATCTAAGTGCATTCGCTGCAGTCAATACGCTCGTCAGACATCACTGGCGCAAATCTACATTCAACGGTCTTATTTATCAACACGGCTGTCAAATACATGCGTGTCAAGTCCGCCGTGAATAGCATCAGACTGTTGATAAATAAGAGGCATCGATGTTGCGGCTATCTGTATTTATTAAATAATCTACCCTGAATGTCCATCAAATGAAGACATTTTTATCTTCTTTTTGCAACTTTATTTATGCCATTTCATTCCTGTCCATGAACAAGCACATTTCTCTAAAGCTAATCTTTTATTTTTCATCTGTTAATTTCCTTGAAATAGCTAGAAAAGTTCACATATCCCTGCCTGATTCTGTTCTGTTTGGGTTCCCTGATCTGCATCTATAAAAACACCAAAAAAATATGTTTTACAAAAACTTTATGAATATACAAGTGTTAAAACCTAATATAATATTATATTGCATTCAATTCCAGGCACTTCTGCTTCTGACATTGCTGGAGACAAGGCAGGATCCTCTGGAATGGATGATTGCTCAGCTGACACAGATGAAGCACAAACATAAATCATTGTAAGAATGAGGAATATGTGACAAGGCCAATATTATACGCATCATTGTTGTAGACTGTTATGACCACATGATGAAAAACTCTTACACACATTTTAATTCAAACAGACAATTCATTACAGTAGCCTGCAGCATGAATTAACTCTTCCAAAACTCACTTTTTAATTTTAAAGACTGCACACATTGGCATGTATTTATCAAGCCGTCAACCGTATTTGTGGCGAGCCTGATTTGCCTTAGTTATCAAACCCTACAGACCGGCAAAAGTAGAATTTGGTGACGTAACATACGATCCGCCAGACTCAGTCCGACACAGATCGATGCTTACGTCACTACAGATGTTCCGAACGCAAGTTTGGCACAATCTGACTACTTTTGCTAGTTAACAAATGACTCGGCACTATTCCGGCCCAGCGTACCTGGTTTTCAATCCGCCACCCTGGAGGCGGCGGATGCCATAGGAATCACTGGGAGTCAGAAAGCAGTGAGAGCTTATGTTCGCTGCTGCCTGATATCCCATTGATTCCTATGGGAATGTTTACACCTAACACCCTAACATGTACCCCGAGTCTAAACACCGCTAATCTGCCCCCCCCCCACACCGCCGCCACCTACATTATACTTATTAACCCCTAATCTGCCGCCCCGACACTGCCGCCACCTAAATAAAAGTTATTAACACCTATCCCGTCACTCCCGGACCCCGCCGCAACTAAATAAACTTATTAGCCCCCAAAACTGCCGCTCCCAGAGCCCACCGCCACCTAAATTATACTTATTAACACCTAATCTTCTGCCCCCTACACCGCCGCCACCTACATTATATTTATTAACCCCTAATCTGCCCCCCCTACACCGCCGTCACCTACATTATATTTATTAACCCCTAATATGCCCCCCTACACCGCCGCAACTATATTAAATTTATTAACCCCTAAACCTAATCACCTGGCAGCAGAGTATCGGAACAACCTGTCAGACACTTCTGATGTAGCATCAAGCGGCAGACCAACCAAGCCTGTTGTGAGTGACTAAGAGCCTAATCACCAAACGCTCCATCTGATTTCAGATTAGCGGCAGATTAGAGGTTAATAATATAATGCAGGTGGCGACAATGTCGGGGATGGCAGATTAGGGGTTAATAAGTGTAAGATTAGGGGTGTTTAGACTCGGGGTTCATGTTAGGGTGTTAGCTGTAGACATAACTTTTGTTTCCCCATAGGAATCAATGGGGCTGCGTTAGGAGCTGAACACTGCTTTTTTACAGGTGTTAGGTTTTTTTCAGCCCGATCTGCCCCATTGATTCCTATGGGGAAATAGTGCACGAGCATGTTTTGCTAGCTCACCGCTACCATAAGCAGCGTTGGTATTGAGGTGAGATGTGGAGCAAAATTTTGCTCTACGCTCACCTTTTTGCGGCTAATGCCAGGTTTAAAAAAACCTGTAATACCAGCATTGTCTTAAGCGAGCGTTGAAAAAAAAAATGCTCGTTAGCAACGCACCCCTGTTACCGCAAAACTCGTAATCTCGGTGTATATATTTATATTTGTTCTTTAGTGTGTACACATATTACACATTCCCATTTTGGGTATTGTATATCTTTATGTCATTTCTGTTACTAATTAAGCCATTTCTCTCAGTGGTGCATAGCTCTTTTTAAAGGAGACAATCCATTTTAACTGACTGGTATAAAACAACTATGAAAAGCAGAATTAGCCTGAATCCCCTGCATACAATAAATAGACAATTGATATTAGCAATATGAATACAATAATCCTATACTATACATATATACATATTTCTAATAGACATTTACCTAGTAGAATACCGTCTAGCATTTGTCCTTCCTGAAACCTGTCATAGATGCCAGAGTTCCTCCGAATAAAGGACTCATAGGTTGAACCAGGAAATCCTGACCGGACTCTCATGATTTTTAGTTTTGCATCACATATGACCTGAATGTTCAGGGAATGGTTCTGCTTTCTGTCCCGATTCACCTCCTCTCTTGCTTTGGGAGGCTGCACAGATATATGTGTACAATTGATTGCACCCAATATGTTGGGCATCCCAGCCATTTTATAAAAGTTTAGTTTTAAATGATGCCAATCCTCTGGTATTTTTGGGAAATGCACGTAATAGATTAGTCATTGGTGTAAGACATTCAGAACAACCTTTAGATGTCTTGAGAAGTTTGCCTGGCACATCCCAATGGCTATGCTGGTGACTGCCTGAAAGGATCCCGTAGCAAGAAAATAGAGTACATAGAGGACTTTTAGCATACTAGGTATTGCCCTTGTCCTTGCTATAAGGGGTTCTAACCTTTTATTTCCTCATACTGTCTCTCTATTGAAACCCTATTGAGCCGGACTGTCCTAATAATCTCCCTATCACTGAGAGCATGGAGGACAATTCTTGGTAGGAATACCCTTGGCATTCTTATTTATCTTTGTTGACGCTCTACCGCTTGTGCAGCCTATTCATGGTTAATTAATCTCCTCATTCTGTGTCAATGAAGGATAGCAAAAGCTAACATATTGATCCTCTCCATTGTTAATGACTGTCTCTAAATACAAACAGCATATAACTAAACCTTTCTGTGTTGTTAGACAAACCCTTTTATTATGCAGTAACATCCCTTTGCTTTATATAGCATTTGCGGGCTCAAAGTTGGTGGATTAAACATTAGGTTCGCTTAGTCTGAAAAAACACGAGTGTACCTGTTGAACGCTTTATAAATTTTAATTTGGTTGAATTGAGTTGTATGAGAGAGTGGATTGGTAGTTATACGCTCCAATTATGCAAGCATCGATTTGCATCAAAGTGATCTAGCGGGAGTAAATGTTTTGTTGGACTGTTCTACATTTTACTATATTGACGCCGTGTTAACTATGGCGTATTCACAGTTGAAGCTTTGATTAATCGGCCCCTATGTATCTAACTCACCTTTCTGGTGCTCAGACGCTACGGAGCTTCCAGCAAGTGACATGTTCATCCACACTGGTTACTGGTAATGCCTCCCTTGCCACTATCAGCTCACCAATGTCAGCTGCACATACAAAATCCCTATTCCCCACATGTGACTGAACTGAAGTGGATCCCGGAGCTCCCACGGCAATAATCCATATACATGTGTATTAGATCTCACCTCTTGCAATCTCAATTGCCATAGGTGTATACAAACAAAAAAAAGAGAACTGCTAAAAATACATTTATTGAGAAATCAAAATTAAAACATAGGCACACATGGAATTTAAAATGTCAGTACAGACATGCCAGGCAAGTCTTACGCATTTCTGGCCTGACAGCCTTACATTTAAAGAGACAGTGCCTATAAAGTAGACAAAGATATTATATTACATAGAAAACCGACTTAACTTAATAGTTCACAAGACATTAAAAGTCACATAGCATCAATATCGAATGCCTTCATTTATTCAAAGTGATCACCTAAACATTAGTTATAGTTGCAATAAGGCACAGCATTAATAAACATCCATAAAGCAAGTATAAGATATTGCTAATAATTACTAATATTGGCTCCAATATTCCTACCCTGTATGGCCTGATTGAAAATGTTCATCTTCCTTATAATCACAGTATGTTAATAAGTCACAAAGAGAGGATAAAACATTATAAGTCCCTTAGCATCAATATCCATATAATACAGACCAGTACAGATATCTGAGTAACCAACCGATTTTAAGCTTCATAGGTGATGATGGCAAGTTGTCTATGATAAAGGTCGTCAGGGTCTGAAACGTGTAAGATTTGACTGGCAGGTCCCGTATTTTATTAGTTAATTATTATTTAGTCTGGATCTACTAAGTGTGGACACTTGAAATTGAATACTCTACAACTCAATGGGTTAAATATGTAAATTGTTTATTTAGATTTCTGTAGCGTAAGTATTCTGTTTTCATCTACTGTTTGCAAGATGACTGCCTTCTGATGGAAAGTTTAGACATGCAATCTATTTATAGTTAGTAGAATCCAGCAGTAGCTTAACTCAGACAAATTCCACAGCAGAGATTTGTGAATCCTTCAATCTTTATTGATGCAAAGAAGAATCCTGAAGTTCCAGAAGTGATAATTGCCAGGTAAAAAAGAATTTTCCTCTACAAAGCTATTAGCAGAAAGTTCTAGCAAACTTTACACACAGAAAGTGAAACTAATTTACACACACAAGTGAAACTAAAATGGAGGCAGGAAGTGACCTCAAAAAGGTCAGAGGTAGAACAGAGAATATACATTAAATTGAATACAATAATAAAACATAACACTAGAGGGAGCACAAGAACTAAAATAGCATTTAAAGATGTACATATGAAGATATGGACAGAACACTCCCCGTCTGGTATCTGTAGATACCACTATATAAATAAACCAATAAACAATAAACATAAAAATGTTGATTGAAGCTTCTTTATCCATGAGACCTGTAAGACAAAGAATGAGAGAAAAATATACAAAGTGCAATTGCAAGCATAAGTCCAAGTTGTGTTCACGTGATAATTCTTGAAGAGAAGCAGGGCTGGCACTGTCCCCTGTAGTCATCTCTCTATTGTAATCCTTACAAATTGTCAACCAGTGTCTATGAGTTTAATCACAGTCCATGTGAAAAAGTACAACTTCTGTAATCCAAGACCAGGTACACTGGTAAGAAGTGTTGTAGCTTGAAGATGGTTCTCTTTATCAAGTCCCACAAACTCAAATGTAGTACTGGTTGATGTTGTATCTGTAGAGTTTAACAAGAATGCGGGTCCTGTCAACCATGTCAATTTCATGAATTGTGCTGAAGTTAATGACCTGGTTGCAAGATCTGCAGTATTTTGGTCAGTAGGTACATAATACCGTTGCTCTGGTTTTGTAGATCTCCTGATGCGTTCTACTCGGTTGTTGATAAATCCTACATGTGGTTTTCCTTTAATGTCGGTCACTTTTAGGTAGGCCACAGCTGCAATAGCTTCTGTAGTTGCATCTGAGAAGATGTAGATCTCTGTTACTGTAGCTATTGATAGAAATGTAGAAGCATAACAACGTAGAATACAGAGCTTTCCAAGAGCCTTCAAAGAATCCTTCCACTTTTCCCACATCTGACGTTTCTCTATAGGTAGTAAAGTATCCCAGGTCTTTGACTCTGATGAAAGCTGTCTAAGCAGAGACTTTCCTTGTATAGTCACTGGAGCTACAAACCCCAGTGGGTCATAAAGACTGTTAATAATTGATAAAACACCACGTCTAGTGTATGGCTTTTCATCAGTAGAAACTTTGAAAACAAATTAATCAGTTGATATGTTCCACTGTAGACCAAGACTTTGTTGTACAGGTGGTGTATCTGTACCTAGATCTAAGTCTTTGAGGTCCATTGCATGGTCTGCTGGAGGAAAGGCTTTCAATACCTTGCTGCTGTTTGAGACTATTTTATGAAGCCTTAGGTTTGCTAGAGATAGCATCCTTTGTGTTCTTTTAAGCAGATCAATGGCTTCTTCATCTGTTGGTACAGACTTGATTCCATCATCCATATAGAAGTTTCTTTCTACATATTGTATGGCATCTGTTCCATATTCCATTTCATCTTCTTGAGCTGTTCTTCTAAGTCCATATATTGCCAATGCAGGTGATGGACTGTTGCCGAAGACATGCACTCTCATGCGATAATCTATTATCTCAGCACTAATATCATTGTTGCCACAAAAACCTGAGGTAATTCCTATTGTCTTCTCGAACAATGAAACAATAGAACATCTGTTGTATTTCAGCCATGAATGCTGATCAATACTCCTAAGAGACTGTTAGTAAGGTTAGGTCCAGTAAGTCGAACACTATTGAGTGACATGCCTTCATACTGTGCACTTGAATCAAACACAACCCTTATTTGACCTGGTTTGCGTGGATGATAGACGCCAAATGAAGGAAGATACCAACATTCTTCAACTTTTTTAATGGAGGAGCTGGCTCTGCACGCTTATTTTCAAATATCTTCTGCATGAATGACACAAAGTGTTCTTTTATCTTTGGATCTTTCTCTAAGGTATGTTGTAAGGAAGAAAGTCTAGAGAGTGCTTGAACTCTGTTGTTAGGTAACCATTGTCTTGGATTGCAAAATGGCAGAGGGGCTACCCAACTGTTTGAGTCATCCTTGTAAAACTCTTTGTCCATTAACTTGAGAAATTATTTATCTTCGATAAAAGGAGCTAGTTTATTGTCATGCTGTGTTGTGCAGAACACTGTACTTCCAATGTTGTCATCATCTGGTAAGAGAGTAACCATATCATCTTGACTGACATAGTATGAATGTTCATAGATTCCAGGTCTCTCCTTAACATGGTAGTGATTTGGGCATTACTCAAAGTAAGATGGACATCCATTAATTAACACATTAGTTTTCAAGGAGTTAGTAATATCTGTTCTGTAGATCTTTCCTATACAGGCATCTCCAACTATTACCTAGCCAAGGTCAAGTCTCTGAGCGTATGGAGAATTATGAGGTCCATTACATTGCTGGCGTAACTTGTGTATTCTTAGAATGTCTCTACCAAGTAAAAGCAATATCTGGGCATTCTTCTCTGGATCTGGTATGCAACTAGCTATGTGTTTCATGTTTTCAAGTAGCTGCATCTGAGTTTTTTTTTTTTTTTTTAAATCTTCTTTTTATTGAAAACTTAAATATTCACAATAACATATGTCAATATGGAAATGATTTTACAATATCAAATATGGCTAATTAAAGCTATATGTTCATGAGTTTCGTTGCTGCTTTATAAGCTGTAGTTCCATATTTGTAATGTAGTTAGTCCATGTATTTTAAATAACAAGTAAACAGAGAAACAAACAAACTAATTAATAAAATAAATATGATATCTTACGTCTGCATGTCTTTATCCGGATCGTCACTGGCTCTTGGAGTAAATGTTCGACGAAGTTTTAATGTAATCTGTTTGCTACATAAAGAAGGTTTATATCTTTTTTGTTTAGTGGTAGTTTTTATAGTCAACTAGGGAGAAGGAGTGGCATTCCTAGGGTTATGTGGGAGAAGTGCTGTGTGTAGGGATTCCTGCCATATGAATTTGGCATCTAGTAGGGTGTTTACTTTGTTACGGCACAGGTAGCCGTATTGTTCTAATGTGAATTGTTCTTCTACTTCTTCAAGCCACATTGCTTTAGAGATGGTCAGGTGTTTCTTCCAGTTACGGGCTATTAATTTCCTTGCGCTATTAAGGCCTATTTGGAGCATTAAAAGTCGCAAGCGACACGGTAAGTTAGGGAGGTCATTGAGTAATGCTATTTGTGGATTTAGTGTAAATTCAGCTGAAAGATTTTGCCTGAAATGTTGTTCTACCGCCTTCCATAGGGGGCGTACTTTGGGACATCGCCACCACATGTGAAGTAGGCTACCATGTCTCTTGCTGCAGCGCCAACATCTATCTGATAAGCTTGGGTAAATGCTGCTTAGTTTTGACGGGGTTAAATACCATCTCATTATAATCTTGTAGTTAAGCTCTAATATTACTGGTGAGGTTGAGGATTTTTTAATTAACTTGAATATGTTGGCCCAGTTATCTTTTGATATGTGACTACCTATATCTGCATTCCATTTAGCTGAATATGGAGGTAGGGTGTCTTTAGTGTTCTTGATTAAAAGTTTGCGGGTGAGCGAAAGTATTCCTCTTGGTATGATCCCTCCATGGCACAATGTTTCAAATGTGGTAGGTGTTCTTAGTAAGTCCATTTTGAATGGGGAGGTATGTACGAAGTGATGTAATTGTGCGTATTTTAGCCAATTATTGTATTTGCCTTGTGCTATGTTGGTTAATTTGTCCCTTTCTAGTAGTTTGCCTGCCTCCGTGAAATTTAGTAAAGGAATGGTATAGTCCCATTCAGAAAGCCTCTGGAATCCTTTGTCAAGACCGCCCACCATCTCTATGTTTAGAACAATCAGAAAAAGGGGAGATCTGGAAGTTGAAATGTACGGTCTGGATGATATTATTTGATCCCAAGTCTGAAATAAGTGTTTGTGGATTTCTAGTTGTCTACACTGAGGTGGTCTTAATTTGCTAGGTACCCAGCATAACGCATGTACCAATGGAGCTCTGAGTATATGAGAATCTAATGCAACTCGCGCCTTACATTCCAGTTTCCCATGCCAATCAAGTATTCTTTGTAATGTAACCGCTAGGTAGTACTCTTCAATTTTTGGCAGTCCTAGTCCTCCATCAGTAGTTGGCCTATACATTGTATCTCTATTAATTCTAGGCTTATTTTTCCCCCATACAAAGGAATTAAGACAGCTCTGGAGACGGTTCAAGTACCAACAGGGTAAGTGCATAGGTAATGTCTGTAGTATATATGTAATCCTAGGGAGTGTGGTCATTTTTAAGGCTTGGATTCGACCCCACCATGAGAGAGGTTTGCTCGCCCATGTCTGAAGGTCTTGTTGAGTGTTGTTTAATAAAGTTACGTAATTTTTGTCAAAGAGTGTTGTTTGTTTGGGGGCGAGGTGAATCCCTAAGTATTTTATAGAGTCCTTTCTTAATTTTAATGGGCATATCTTCGATAGTGATTGAAATTTAGCTTCTGATAAGCTAACATTCAAGATCTCTGACTTTTGTTTGTTGACTAGAAAGTTTGAATACCGTCCATATCTGTCTAATTCTGTTAAGAGTTCTGGGACAGTTGTTAGGGGTGAGGTAACTGAGAATAATAAGTCGTCAGCAAAAGCTGCGATTTTATAGGATTGATTGTTGAACGATATTCCTTTGATGTTTTGATTTTTACGAACATGAGAAGTGAGGACCTCCATCGTTAAAACAAATAAGATCGGGGATAGGGGGCAGCCCTGGCGTGTGCCATTGTGTATGGGGAATGTGTCCGATAATATACCATTAGCTTTTATTTTTGCATTTGGGTGTGAATATAGATTAAAGATTCTGTTAACTATTTTTGGGCCAAATCCAATGTTTTTAAGGGTTTCTAGAAGGAACTGCCAATCTGTTCGATCGAATGCCTTTTCGGCGTCGATGGCTATCATTACAGATTCTATTTTGTGGGTCTTAGCATATTCTATGAGGGTTAAGGCTCTGATAGTATTGTCCCTGGCCTCTCGGCCAGGCACAAATCCTACTTGATCTGTGTGGACAATGTCGTTAAGAATGGAGTTTATACGATTTGCTAAGATTTTCCCTAAAATCTTGAGATCTGTGTTTAGTAGCGATATAGGTCGGTAACTACCTGGGTCTTCTTGTGGCTTTTCTGGTTTCAGAATTACAGATATATGGGCTGTTAGAGATTCTATAGAGAGTTGTGTGCCTTCATCTAGGGATTTAAAAAGGTTTAATAAATGTGGAGCTAGAGTAGGACAGTGTGTTTTGTAGTATTGATTGGTTAATCCGTCGGGTCCTGGGCTCTTGCCTGTTGGAAGGCTCTTAATAGCTTTCACTATTTCTGCTAATGTTATATCTGCCTCTAAGTCAGTTACTTGGGTTTGTGTTAATTTGTTTAAATCTGCTGAAGCTATGTACGCTTTCATGTTTTGTATGTGGTCGTTTGGAGTGGTTTTTGTCAGGTTGTATAATTGTTGATAGAAGCTACGAAAGTGGGCTGCTATCTCCTTGCTGTCGACTACATAGTCACCCTGTTTAGTTTTGAGCTTGTGAATATGTGTATGGGTATTCTTATCTCTCAGGGTGTTAGCAAGGATTTTGCCTGGGCGGTTTCCTTCATAGTAGTATTTCTTTCTCAGGTTTAGCATTTTTCTTTGGGTTTCAGTGTACAGTAGTGTATTAAGTTCTTTTCGTGTGGCTGTCAGCGTTGTTAGAAGGGTTCTGTCTGTGGGGGATTGCTTGTGTTGAGTTTCTAGGTCGTTGAGTCTGTTAGTAAGAGCGTTTAGCTGGGTGTTGTATTGTTTTTTGATGTATGCTTTGTGTTTTATACACTCTCCGCGTATTACTGCTTTATGTGCTTCCCATACATACATCGGGTGAGTTTCTAGGTTAGCGTTTAGGTCAAAGTATTCTGTTAGTGCTGTCTTGAGTTTTTGGGCTGTTAGTGGGTGGTGCAGAAGGTATGGGTCAAGTCGCCATGTGTATGGGTGGAGTGGAGTGTCAAGCCAGTTCAATTCCAAGGTCACCATAGAGTGATCTGACCATGCCGTTGATAATATGTCAGTGTTGGATAATAGGGATAAGCTGGATTGGTCTAGAAATAGATAGTCTAACCTTGAGTACATGGACCAAGGGTGAGAGAAAAAGGAGTACCCGCGTTGTGAAGGGTGTTGTAGTCTCCAAGTGTCTATGAGTCCCAGTTGTTTAAGACATGAGTAGGTAGCATTAGGGGGACGTGATGTGTTGCTTGTGTTTAAGGAGGTAGAGTCAAGTATGGGGTCCAAGATAACGTTTAGGTCTCCACCCATCACTATTGTGCCTTTACGCGATTCATGTATCATGCGGTTGAGAGTATTGAAAAATCTGCTCTTGTTTGTGTTGGGAGCGTATACATTAACTAAGGTGATTGGCCTATTGTATAATAGGCCTACTAAGATTAATATCCTCCCTTCCTTGTCTGATGTGTTATGGAGCAATTGAAAGGGTAGGGATGAGTGGAGAAGGATTCCTACCCCATTTATCTTTTTTTCGTGAGAATTAAAAAAACTGAGAGGGAAGTGTTTGTTCGAGTATTTAGGTTCATTTGCTCGGGGGAAATGAGTCTCTTGTAGAAATATAATAGAGCCCTTTTGTTTGGCAAACCAGTGTATTGCGACTGACCTCTTTGTAGGCGAATTCAGACCTTTAGCTTTTTGGGATATTATTGTAAGAGATCTAGGGATCATGAGTAATGTTCGTGTGAGCGTCTGCTATTAAGTCTTCCAGACTTGTCTTACCGTATGGGGAAGTTATTCGCTTCTTGGAGGTGCAATGTACTGAAGGGGTCTCAGTACGGTTGTAGTGCTTACTGTGAACATGAAATAAGTGGAGTGTGAGCCAGTGTACCGATCCGGATTTTGCAGAGAATCTGAAATACAAAAACATGCATTGAGAAATACAACATAACAAAATAAAGATTACAGTAAATAACATTAAATACAAATCTAAGTCTAAATCTAGCTTCAAATTTAAATCTAAAACAGGATGGGGGTAGAGTGGTAGCAGACTAGGGTCACTACCGTTCCTCAAAATAGGGCTAGTGCTAGTATCACAATAAGATGGGATTCCCTCTAATTATGGGGGGTCTAACTATAGAGGTATGATCCCCTTAGGGGGGAGAAATGGTGTGCAATGGGAATATTCTTAGGTCTCTTTATGATGTAACAGTGGGTTGACTATAGACCCGCATCTAAGAGTCAAAATATACTTCTCGCTGGAATAACATAGTCTCTTTTAGGAGTATAAGTGGGGTTAATTAGGTAGATAAAGTTCCAAATGGTGGGGGTTAGACCTCAAGGTGGGTTTATAGGGGTGTTCAGCGTCGGGCTGGAGGTGTTAGGGTCTATTTTACGCTTCTTGGGTACTGTGTTCCATTTTTGTCTCTGTAGCTTTGGTGGGTACCGGTCAGATGTTGGTTCCCCTTCTTCGTGATCTGATATTTGGGGTATATGCTTCGGTAATGGGATGTTCAGCTGTGTGCAGAAGGAGTTAAGATCTTCTAGGTCTTTGTAAGTGATTTCCTTGTTGTCCTTTGTTACTCTGAGTGCGAAAGGGAAACCCCAACGATATGGGATTTGGTGATCTTGTAAGTGAGCAGTCAGGAACTTGACATCCCGCCTTCTAGTGAGAGTAAGCGGGCTAAGATCTGCGAAGATTTGTATTGTATCTCCGTCTTTATAAATTGGAGCTTTCTTTCTTGCTGCATTCAGTAGTTTTTCTTTGTCTTTGAAATTATGGCATCTTAGAATGATGTCTCTTGGTGGAGCTTTAGGTGAGGGCTTAGGTTTCAATGCCCTGTGTACTCTGTCTAAAGAAATGTCTGTATCTTCCTCGCTATCAAGAAGGAAGTTAAATAGGCCTTGTAAGTATTTTTGGAGATCAGTGCTTAGGATTTTTTCTGTCACTCCTCTAATTCGTAGATTTTGTCGTCTGCCACGATTGTCTAAATCTTCTATCTGCATCTGCATTTGCCTTATCTCCTCTGCTTGTTGTTGGAGTTGCATAGAATGTAGGTTAATTGGTTCTGAGATTTCTTCTGCATGGTTTTCCAATTGATGCACCCTGTTGCCCAAGTCAGTGATTTCTTTTTTAACATCAGAAAGTCCTTCTTTTATAAGCAAACTAACTTGGGTCATGAATGTTGTAAAGTCTTCCTTAGTTGGTAGAAATTTTAAATCAGCTCTAGTTATAGGAGTGAGAAGGTCTGCTGGAGAGTTATCCACTTCCTCTTCGTGAGTGCTATCAGAGCTGTGTAAGGAGCTTGGAGCTGTATTTGTTTTAGCTTCCATTGTTTTAAAAAAAAGAGTTTAACTTTGTAGTTGGTTGTACAGTTGATTTGTTAGCTTTGTCTCCCTTAGGCAAACGTTTAGACGTCATTCTAATGCAATGTGTTTTGATGGAGTGGAATAAAGTATTTAATCTTTATAGTGATGTTTGCTGCAGTTATTAATCCCGGATTTTGCACTCTCTTGGTTGTATGAGTAAGTCAGCCTGTGGCTGTAGATTAGAACTGATTGTTCTGCTGCGGTTGTGTCTCTTAATATTTCTTTTTTATAGTCCATTACATTCTGGTCCCTTTTCTGTGTTACGGGAGTTGCTATCTTGAGATGTAATATAGGGGAATCTCAGCTTGTTCTATTTGCAGCACTGCTAGTAGACTGTATGTTAACTGTATGTTCACTCGGTTACAGGTTCATGCCTGGGCTGATGGCGGCAGTTTAGTATGCGGGCCTACTGTTTCCAAGTGTTTGGGAGCAGGAGCGTGGAGTAACGCTCGTGTTATGCAGTGCTGCGTCTGGTATGTGCTTAGTCGGGAGGTGTACTTATCTCCGATTAGGATTTTCCCTCTGTCGGCAGCTTCTTCTCTTCGATCGGGTCTAACTGTGTTGTGGCGTGTGGACGGTTGGTCCAAGATGGCGCTTCTCTTTACCCTGCTGCGCTGTTGCGGCCGGCGGCTAAATTCTTATGTGAGATCTGGCTGCTCTCTATATTAAGCAGTTTGATGCCCCTGGGTATTAGAAGTCTGTCCGGACATCTTGTGGGGTGTTTTGAGTGGTGGGAACCCCTGTTTATAAGCCCTTATGGGGAACTTCACTCGGAGCTACACTTAGTTGCGGCCATGCTGGTCCTTGGCTCGGCTCCGCCCCTGCATCTGAGTTTTTTAATATTGGCTTTACAGTTTCTAGAAAGATGATCTGTTGAAGCACAGCACCTGAAGCATAGTCCATAATTTTTAAGAAGCTCTATGCGTTCTTGCAAAGGTTTTTCTCTAAAGCTACGACATTTCTTAAGTGGGTGAGGCTTCTTGTGCAATGGGCATTCTTGAATTAAATTCTTTAAGTTCTCACATTGCATTCCCTGACTGGAAAGTGCAACATCTGTCTTTTGGAAAAACACTGATTTCTTTGAGTTCTTGAATCTTGAAGTTTCTTTCTCATGTTCTGAAGAAGTCACCGCCTACTGATTTAATTTGGTTAAAGAGAAACTTGGATCATTTCTTCTCTTTCTTGTCTTTGCTATGTCTTGGATGAACTTACTGAAAAAGGAAAAGGGAGGGAATGATACATTACTCTCTTGCTTGTATCTTGATCCTTGCGTTGCCCATTTATCTTGAAGAGCATGAGGTAACTTCACCACAATTGGATTCACACCTTGTGCAGTATCAAGATAACTCAGTCCTGATAGACATGGATCTGCTTTAGCTGCTTCTAGTTCCAGCTGCTTCTAGTTCCAGCAGAAGATCACTTAATTCTTGTAGCTTGCGATTGTCCCTAACTGTGACTTTTGGAAATTTTTGTATTTTCTTTAAAAGGGCGTTTTCAATTACGTCTGGACTACCATAGGTCTGATCCAAACATTCCCAAACCATTTTTAAACCTGCAATTGGGTTGTCTACATGGACAGCTCTGAGTCTCTTTACACGTTCTGCAGATTAAGCACCTAACCACTTCACCAGCAGATCAAGCTCTTCTCTAACAGATATACCTAAATCTTCAACAGCAGTCTTGAATGTAGACTTCCAAGACCTGTAGTTCTCTGGCAGATCATCAAATTTTGTAAGACTTGTATTAGTAAGCTCATGTTGAATCATATACCTTGGAAACTCAGACATCTCTAACCTTTCGGTCTTTGTTACTGTAGGTGCCTGAAGATCACTTGGGTAATAGGGATTAAATGCTGAGGGATAGTATGGGTTCGCTGATACAATTAATCCAGCTGAAGCCTTTTCTTTCACTGATCTTAATATAGTTGACTGTGATGGGCCCCATACTTGTTTGTTTACAAGAGGTTGTGTGATTTGTACATTGACACCTGAGCTGCTTATCCTCTGAATTGCATCTGTTCTGGCTGGAGCAATTGGATCGCTATTGAGATGTATATAATTTGTGGTAGGGTGCACATCATTCCAACCTCTGTCTTTAAGAGCATTGCCTCCTTCTTCCTCCTCAAAGGAGTTGTAGTGTTTTCCACTCTGGTTAAGAACATAATCACATGTTCGCTTCTCTGGGTAGTCTGATGCCACCAGCTCTTCTGTATTGGCTGTCTCAAGTACCTTTAATCTTGCCATGGCGACAGCTACTTCTAAGAGAAGTTTATAATTTTTAAGTTTGCAACAAAGCTATTCTACTGTATTAGAAATTAGTGAAAAGGATCAGTGTTAGTTACTGTTTAACAACATTTGGGCTTGTTTTTATTCTTACAGTAAAATTATTAAGAAATACACACAATACAAATGATATCATTTGTAACATTTACAGAGAGGGCAGAAAGTAGCAAGTACTAAAGTTAATACAGTGGATGGTATAAGGTACTTGTATTGTTTGTGTGATGAGAGCAGGATGTGATGTCACTATTTTGGGGGGCGGGGCTTAGGTCCGGTAGTCTGAGTCGCAGTGAGTTAGTACAATCAACCTGAATAGATGTTTGTTTCCATGCTCTGTAATAAAATAGAGTTGTACCATCATTGCTGTGTCCTGCATATGTCCTGCATCTCATGACATGGTGTCAGAAGTTCTGGACTGCGCTTCTGTTCCTGATCGATTGCGATGTCAAAGTTTACCCCACCTGAGCCTTTTGACTTTTCTCAGCCTGCAGCTTGGCCCACATGGCATCAGCGGTTTCAGCGCTTCAGGATTGCTTCCAAACCGAACAAGGAGAGTGGTGAAGTACAAGTTAATTCTCTTTTATACTCTATGGGGAAGGATGTGGAGCCAGTGTTCAATGCTTTTATTTTCCAAGAAGGGGAAGAATTTAACTTTGATATAGTTATGGATAAACTCAGTGCCCACTTTGTGCCCAAAAGAAATGTGATTCATGAGAGAGCTTGTTTTCACAAACGTAATAAGCGTGTGGGAGAATCTGTGGAGTCATTTGTGCGCAGCCTGTATGAACTAGCTGAATTCTGTGAGTTTGGTGTTGCTAAAGAAGAGCAAATCAGAGACAGAATAGTTATTGGAATTGCAGGTGCTGAAGTCTCACTGAAGCTGCAGTTAGAGCCTGATTTAACATTAGATGGGGCTACTAGGATGGCCCGCCAGAATGAACTGGTGAAAAAGCAGTGCTGATCTGAGGTCTGAGAGTATTGTGGATGAAGTGCAACAGTCCAGGAAAACTGATAGTGAAAGGCACAGTGTGAGCGGTAGATCTAAAATAATGGATAGGCCTAGAAGTGGATGGGCGCAACATGCCCGATGCACATGGTGCTAGTGCTACCGCGCCCATGATCAGAGTGTTATATGCCCGGCCAGAGATAAAAGATGCAGAAAATGTAACAGAATGGGCCATTTTGAAGTGGTGTGTAAAACCGAATACATTAAGGAGATGCAGGTGGACAGTGACCAAGAGGGTCAGGAAGTGTCTTTTGTGGGGTCAGTTGTGGAACAGCCAAGCTCAGAGGAAGATTGGAAGGTTACTTTTACTGTAATGGGAGCCAAAGTTGATTTTAAGAGCAGATATCACTGTAATGTCTTTTGCTGCATTTATGAAACTGCCTCGACAGCCCCAGATGGCGAAGGTTACTACAAATGTCCATAGTCCAGGTGGCCTCATTGATTGTGGGGGGAAATTTCTTGCCAGCATGTGATTCGAGGTCAGTGTGTTAGCAATTTATTGAGCAGAAAAGCAGCCTGTGACTTGGGCCTCATGGCCAGAGTAAATGAAATCTCTGAAGATATGTTTGGTGAATTGGGCCTACTGAATTGCAAACCAGTCCGTATAGCACTTAAAAGTGAAGCAGTCCCGGGGGGCGGAGTCTGGCCACGCTGGGACATGGCCGCTCAGTGAGGTTGCTCTGTGGGACTGGAGCTTTCTCAGCAATCTTTTAATAAGCTGGAGGCAAGAGAAAGGCACACAGTGGTGTCGGAACATCTCAGGAGCTGAACCGCCGCATTGGGAACTTTAGATATTCCCTTGCCAAGCCGCAAACACCCGGAGTGAGTGACTGTGTTAAAAGATAGCAGTTGCCATCTTGTTTCTTTCCCACAAGACTTAAACAGCATACAGCCACCACAGGTCCAGGTACAGTCAAAGTTTGCAACAGCAGTGATTAAATTCCCTGGGCACTGTGTACTATACAATTAAAGAGTCTTTTATTATTTGTACATGGGCGCATGTTTTCAGCTAAAGGGCTCACAACTATCTATGTGCACATTATACAAGAGCAACTGCGCACTTACCCTATTATGGACATGAACTTTCTATATAACATCCGGTAATGTATATGGGACATTATACTAAGCAGTGGCTTTAATATTATGTATGCAGGGAAACCCTGAGTATCGCTATTTCTCTTTTGTCCTTTTTTTTTTTTCTGCTACTCTTTTATGTGGACAAGGAGAAGACAGGGGAAATGAAAGTTCACATTAAACAACCAGATATGCCCATATGATAATAAGCCACATATTTTGAAAGTTTATCAGGAAGATAACCTGGGTATGGTTTACTCTGTTTTCCAATCATATTCATAATTTTGTGGGGCAGTGCTTCACTTCACTTCACTTCACATTAGCATGTTGCTGAATGAATAACTAATACTATATCAACTCCTTTGCAGTAGATATATAACTGGAAGCTTCCCCTTTTGCAAACTCTCCACAAGGGCTCCACCTGGTATCCCTAAATAGTTATTTCAGCGAAGATATTTGCCTTACATTTACATTATTAATAATGTCCTCTAGAAGTCAGACAAAACAAGACAGACTTCCAAAATCACAAAATTCCATGCCTAAGTCAGTTTCAGATTTTTCTCACTCCCAAGATAGAGAGAACTCAAGCCAAGAACCAACAAGCCGCCTAAAACACACAGACAAATCGCCGCCACCTGGGGGCACCATGGTAGATCAACAGCAAGACCAATTATCACAAATTCTCTCCAGGGTGAATGATTTACCCTCTAAAACTGATATAGACTCTCTAAAAGATCTGAAGACAGAGATATCCGACCTCAGGAAAGATATAACTGATATCGGCAATAGGGTGGATACTATGGAGACAACACAAGACCTGATGGCACAAGAGATGAAGGATATTACAGAATCTCAGGAACAGCAATCCCTTATAATTCAGGACCTGAATACTAAACTTGAAGATCTGGATAACAGGGGTCGAAGAAATAATTTGAGAATTAGAGGAATACCTGAGTCTATTGGTCCCTCTGACTTGGAAGAATATCTACAATCACTCTTTCATCATCTCTCAGAAATCCTGGATACCACATCCTTTATTCTGTTAGAGAGAGCTCATAGAGCTTTGAGACCAAGACCCTCAAACCAGGCACCACTGTGAGATGTTATCATCAAATTACTTAGTTTTAAGGATAAGGACAATATTTGGCAACATTTTAGAGATAACCCTAATCTTAAATATCAGGTTCATGAGATTCAGGCATATCTGGACCTAAATCCTATCACCCTTCAAAAAAGAAAAGATGCTAAATTCATCACATCTATTCTTCAAAAGCACAATATAAAATATAAAATATCATTGGCGGTACCCTTTCGCTCTCATCGTATCAATTGAAGGCAAAACTTGGATTTACAGAACTTTGGATGATCTGGACTCTTTCTCCAAAGGCATTAACCTTACAATTCCTATCCCATCAACACAGGATCATACACCTGCTGAGAGGGGGATGACTTATCGCCCGAAAGAGAAGAGGTCAGAATGGACCACTGTTCAGCATAGGAAAAGACCTCCTTCACAGAGGAACTCTAATCCAACTTCCATCTCTGACCCCATCACATGATTCCTTGACAAATTTAAGGTTGACTCTCACAAAACCTAACTGCTCATGGATGGGCGGTCTATATCCTTTGCATAACTCTCTGATGAGAAAAAGAAAAAAAATGTTTTTGTTTGTGGTTTTCTATATGTTTATTGTGTTTCTACAAGGAAAGAAATTGTTAATGTTTGTTGTTTCCTATGTTTATTGTGTTTTCTAGTTATACTCTGCGGATAAAGGTAAGCAGAATTATGTTCAGGTCTTGAAATTATATTAAATGTTTATTAGTTGAGACAATACAGTAGCGATTTCTAGATAGCAAGCTAATTAACCTAGTAACAATCCTTGCTTGGCTAAGGCCCTGCAGAGCATCATTCTTTAGTTCACCCTTCTATGACATTTCTTCAGGTTTTAGACACTACATCTAACGCTTATTAGATGAGACAAAATTGTAGTGAAATCAAGGTAGAAAACCAATCTATCTTGTATGCGTGAGAAGTGTGATTGAGTATTTTATGCGTGAAACTTTCAAATGTTTGAAGATAGATATCTATTTAACGAGGTTTAGTTAATATTATGTGATTTTTCTGTTCTCTGATGACAAAAGAAAGGTTTCTAAAAAAGTTTTTCTTTTTGTTCTTATTGTGAGTTATATTAGCTGTTCATTGTTAAGCTTCTTATGCTTTTTGGTTATGTCAAGGTTGAATGCCAAAAAAAGTTTTCTTGAATCTCGGAGAAATGTAACTGAGTATGATATATGTGAGACTTACATATATTTGAAGTATGACCCCTAATTATCAAGGTCTAGTTAACAAGATGCGGTTTATCCTTTATGGCCATAGACTAATGCAAGGTAATCTAACCTAGTAACAATCTCTGTTTAGTTAAGGCTCTGTAGAGCATCATTCTTTAGTTTCCCCTTCTATGATATTTTTCCAGGTTTTAGACACTATACCTAATGCTTATTAGTTGAGACAAATTTTATTTTTTGGAGCATAACCTTCTAGACCTCCTTAAGTTTAGCGAAATCTCTGGTACCCAATCCCTGTTTCTACAATTTCATGTATCTCTTTTTCGCTTTGTCAAACTTTTCTTACTTTCTACTCTTCCTTCTTTCTTTGATTGTCACTATTCGACAACTCATAGTATCTGGAACAATACTTCATATAAAAGGCCTACACTTGGTAAAATAAGAGCTGTACATTTACCCATCTTTCTTTATGACAGATAAACAACTTAACCAAATTCGGATAATTTCTATTAATGCCAAAGACCTAAATTCTCCCTTAAAGAGGAATTCAACCCTCTCTGATTTTAAACTTTATAAAAGTGACATAGTTATGCTTCAAGAGACACATTTTAAAAGAGGAAGGGAATCACAAACTTATAAATTTAAATTTGGCCAATGCTTTTATTCTTCCAACATAACCAAAACAAATGGGGTTGGGATTTTGATTAAAAATAATATTCCCGGGGCGGAGCTTGGCAGCAGCTAAGATGGCTGCATAACTCCACAGCTCCGCCAATCTGCACCGCTAAATCTACATAATTTGCCTGATCGCCGCAATCTTATTGCACTTGAACCACGCTAAACACTATGCTAATGCAGAGCTAACCCTCTGCCTCATTTTGATGCCGCACGGAGGTATATAACAGGCAGACCGACCCTGCACGGCCTTCTCAGACACGCTGCTTCCCTGGAACCCCTCACGCGGCATACCGCTGCCAACGCAAGATAAGCAGACCGTCCGGGAGAGCATTAACACCTCTCCAAGACCCAATCACAGTGAACAATACTCACGGTGGGAGATGGTGTAACGCGGAGGGGGCCAGATCCACTATACGCGCCAGAGCCTTTCATTAGGCGCGCACCTTAGCAGAGGACCTGAGGGACCGGAAGCGGCCATTACCTACACAGGACAGTAAGCACTCTGCGGTCACCACACATAGTTTCCCTTATAGCGATACAGCCTCAGCTGACACTGAACCCGGCACTAGACCCCTCTCCCTGCCGCAACTTAAGTGACTTTGTGCCTTATTCTTATTCTCACTTAGATAACGCACCAAGGTGAGGCCCTGGGACTGCCGGTGTGGTGAGGGCCTGATACATCAGGAGACAATACAGAGCCCTGTGAATAATACCCTAATACCGCTACTGGGGTTAAAGGCACTAGCCCTTTACCACAACCGTCCGGCAATGCTACTAAACCCCCATTAATTCAATAAAACAACTCCCATATCAAAGATTGAAGGAGGGAAAAGCAGAAAACAGTTGAATACAGGTCCCTGCAAGAAGGGAGGGTTCAGGAAAGAGAGAAAGGAGTGAAAAGAAGCTGGAGAGTGGAGAGAGATGAGAGAGCTTAGACATAAGGGACAATTTTTGCAGCAGCAGGAGAGGAAAGATTTCATCTTTGATCCAACCTCTGTAGCAATATATGAAACCCAATTCTGGGTGAGATTTTCTGGTACAGGATCAAACTTACAGGGATTGTCACCTGCTCTATCGGTGCAACAGAAGTAGCTCAGAGAAGAGAGGTTTTTTTATATTGTTATCTACAGAACTGCTGTTTGCCATGAATCCCAAACGTGCAGCAAAACTTAACAAGATATCAAAGATGTCGGGCCCAAAAGATAACCTGGTGGATAATTTTTTCTCCCCCACAGCCTCCAAAACTATGGCGTCTAAAGAAATTGTAGTTTCACCACAGAAAAAGTTGCTCACGCCACAGAGACCAGCACCTGACACAGAGGAAAGTACCCCTGTACCCAATACAATTCTATCTACACTGGCGTCTAAACAGGATATTGCAGATATCATTCGTTCTTGCATCCGTGAGGAAATCACAGAGATAAAGCAAGACCTTCATTCGGTGGGCGGCAGGGTGGAGGCATTAGAAGAATTCACAGATCAACTACAGGTAGAAATTAATGAGACACAGGATACAGCAAACCACCATACAGAGATTATTGCTGACCTTTATGACAAGATCGAGGATTTAGAAAATCGCAGTCGCCGGAAGAACCTATGGATCTGTGGCGTGCCAGAAGCAGTTCTACCTAAAGACTTCCCACTCTATCTTCCCGCTCTGTTCGCTCACCTCAGGAATACCTCACCTACCATGGACATACCATGGGTCAGAGCCCACAGGGCCCTTCGACCTAAGCCCCCAGATACGGCGCCCCCCAGAGACATCATTATGAAGTTTAAAGAGTTCCGTGAGAAAGACGAGCTCCTGAACCTCTCCCGGAAAAATCAGCCTGTGAAGTTTAGGTGGGTAGTCCTCCAATTTTATCAGGATTTGTCGCAGAGGACTCTACAGAGGAGAAGGGATTTGTCTTGCCTGACCGCACTCCTTCGTCAGAAAAAGATTCTTTACAGATGGGGGTTCCCATTCCACCTCTATTTTACATGGTAACAGGAAATTAATATGCAAGACGCAAGATGACATTAGCAATTTTTTTGCTGCACTGGAAATAGATCCCCCAGCGGGGTTCTCGGCAGAAGACTCTGTAGAACCTCCTAGGAAGAGAAAGTCGGCTAGGCCAGAGAAGGAAAACTGGCATTGAGTGTCCTCCAAAGTCAAGAACACTCAGTCAACGACACTTGCCACCTCTCCAAATTAAGGCCCTTCGTGGGAGGACTTCTCTACAACTGGGACTTTCTCATTATATTCTCTACTAGAGACTCATAAAGACTGTATTGACTTTTCAAGCTGGATGCCTGGCCGGGTGAAGCGGTAATGTATGGCCAAGTTTACATATGTTTTGCTAAATGGCTATGTCTGATTTTTTCTTATCTTGCCCTCTCTTTATATGCAATTTTTTCTATATGCAAAAAGTGTATTGTTATTATATAACTTATAACATTTATTACTCACTTCCTCTGGCTTCCGGGGTGGGACACCCCCCGCAACGGAGGTTAGATGAATCAGCGGCTAGGCAATAGATCTCAAACTGATAAGCTATGAAGTGGTTGCGGATTGATTCCTTTCCCCCTCATACAAGGTTTTTTTTTTGTCATATGATCTTTTCATTGTCAAGATACTTTGTACTTATGTGTAATTTCTGCTACTTGCAAAAATTTACCCTATTGATTTTTATGTTCATGCTGCGCAGTGGAGGCACGGATATGCAGGATTGTTTTGTCCTTTTTTTTTTTCAGACTCAGGCTACCAGAAAGTTAGGTGTCGACATATATCTAGATATTTCTGCACCTTTACCACCACCACCTCCCAATGACTACAAACAATAATAGAACCTTAACACTGCTCAGTCAGAACGCTAGGGGTCTTAATTCAGCCCAAAAACGCTCTCTAGCTATGCATGACCTCCGTAGAAAGGGAGGCAATATAATTTTTTTACAGGAGACTCATTTTTTAAAGAGTAAAGAACCAGGGTACTTTGGGGGATGCTACACACAATGTTTTCATAGCTCTTACGACCATAAACGTAATGGTGTCAGTATCCTTTTAAGCAAACACTTACCCTTCGCCCCCATACAAACATACACAGACTCCGAAGGCAGATTTTTATGTGTCACAGGCTTACTGTACGGCTCCCCTGTAACCTTGGTCAGTATGTACTCCCCAAACTCCAGACAGCTCCCTTTCTTAAGAAAATGCTTTGCTTAAATACTAGACCATGGGATTGGGGCCCTCTATATAGGAGGTGACTTTAATATTCCTTTGCAACCGAACCTTGACACCACAAACCCCCGACCTTCAATCTCAAAGCACACAACCAAGAACCTGTGGCGGACAATGCTAGAGCAGACACTGTTTGATGTCTGGAGATTTAAAAACCCGGGAAAGAGGGATTATACCTTCTTCTCGGCTCCACATCGTTCTTATAGTAGAATTTACTATCACATAACAAATCAGAATGGCTTAGCCTATGTCCTCTCCTCCCGACTCTCCCACACGGTCTGGTCAGACCACTCGGCAGTCCTCACACAGCTTCAGTGGCCCTCAGTCCCTAAATCCACCTTCTCCTGGAGGCTGGACGACAGCTTACTTAACTTCCCCGATTTTAAGGATAAGATAGAAAAACTTCTCCCTGAGTACTTCCAGCTTAACTCCCTACCAGAGACAGACCCCCAGATTGTGTGGGAAGCCCACAAATGTTTTATAAGAGGGGAATTCATAAAATACAAAGCCTACATAAGACAGAAAGCGTGTTCACAATACAAAACCTCCACCGAACTGCTATCTAAACTAGAATATGAGCATAAATGTGCCCCCACTTCCCCACAGATTCTTGCAGACTTAGAAAAGGCAAGAAAGGCAGTACACGACCAACTGTTGCAGGAGGCAAATGTTTTAGCATTAAAAACCAAGAAGAAATTTCACTTTGAGAGCAACCGAGCTGGTAAACTTCTGGCCCGCTCCCTCAAACTGAAACAGTTAAAATCCTTCATACACGAGGTTCGCACCCCACGCCCGAGATTCTTACCCAATTTCAGAAGTACTACTCCGAATTATATAACCTACCAAAGCCCACCTCACCCAGTGACAGATTAAGCATCATAAAAGCATATTTATTAAACACGCCCCTCCCCCAACTCACGTCCGCGCAGGTGGAGGAACTAGAAGCCCCTTTCTCCACAATGGAATTACTGGCTGCACTTAAACAACTTCCCATGGGCAAAAGCCCAGGCGCGGATGGTTTTACCGTTGCATACTATAAGATTTTCGCACCAACTCTCCTCCCTCAGTTATGCACCTTATTCAACGCCACAGATACTGACCATCCCTTCCTTCCCAACATGCTTGAAGCTCACATCGCTGTTATCCCCAAGCCTGGTAAACCTCCTGACATCCCATCCAACTTCCGTCCTATATCACTATTAAATGTTGATGTAAAATTATACGCGGAATTGATAGCTATTAGAATCAATAAGTTCCTACCGTTACTAATACATCTCAACCAAGTTGGTTTTGTGCCTAACAGAGAGGCACGGGACAATACGCTTAAGGTTCTTAACCTGATAGAATATACACAAACTCACAGCATACCCTCTATCTTTTTAGCAATAGACGCCGAAAAGGCCTTTGATAGGCTGGACTGGCTATTCTTGAAGTCCAACTTGGAAAGGTTTAGTATGGGGGAGGTCCTGATAGGGAGGATATTTGCCCTCTATAACACCCCAAAAGCTCGTATTAAACTGAATGATACCTTGTCGGATCCCCTTCCCATAATGAATGGTACGAGGCAGGGTTGTCCCCTTTCTCCCCTACTTTTTATCCTTGCAATGGAAGTGTTAGCAGCCAGGGTCAGAGAGAACGATAACATACATGGTATCCAAATCGCAGACACACAATATAAAACTACCCTTTATGCCGACGATGTGCTCTTCTCATTCACCTCCCCTACACAATCTCTTACTGCACTATTGCCGGTCATCAATCAATACAGCAATCTATCTAATTTCAAAATTAACATGTCCAAATCTGAATTCCTCGGAGTGGGGATCACTGGGCAAACGGCTCACCAGATTGTTTCACAATTTCATTTCACACAGAAACAAGACTCCATAAAATACCTAGGGATTCAGCTATCGCTTTCTAGGGATTCCCTACTCCAAATGAACTTCCAGATCTTACTTAAAACCATTAGGTCGGACCTGCTGTCATGGCGGAGCAAAAGTCTCTCATGGCTAGGCAAGATTCAGGCTTTCAAAATGAGCATTCTACCCTGTTTTCTCTACCTATTTCAAACTGTCCCCATACAACTACCCCTTCAATACATAAGAGCTGCACAGGCACTTGTGAATGATTTCACATGGGCACACAAGCACCCTAGAATATCTAAGTCCATAATTTACAGAAATAGAGACAGAGGGGGCCTGGGAGTGCCTAATCTCCTATACTATCACCAAGCAGCGCAACTGACTAGAATAGTTGACTGGTGCAAAAATATAAAGGACAAGGAATGGGTGAAGCTTGAGCATGATTTGGAGGGCATTAAAAGCCTGGGGGCGCTCTGCTGGATCTCAAGACATCACAGAAATAGATCTCCACTTTCCCCTACCTTAGTGTCAGACACGCTCTCTACATGGGATAACTTAGCTAATCATCAGAAGGGGATATCATCAATCCCCTCCCCACTGACTCCCTTGCTCCATAATGACGACTTCCCACCATTGAAACACAGCCGGACAGGGGATGCCTATATGATTTCAACTGGCCTTCCTTGTTGTCAGGTTATAGAAGGTGGAACCATATTGTCTAAATCTGCGATAGCTGATAAGGGTATACCTTACTTTGTTAGATGGCTGGAGTACCTCCAACTTTCTCACTTCCTCTCAAGTCATAAAAACAAGCCCAACCTTGTTTGTAGCTTGACCCCTTTCAAGGCACTCTGTTGGTCCCCACAAGTGTCAAAGGGCATACTCTCTGAAACGTATAAAATCTTACTCGCCAATCACTCTAAAACTCTCCCGCCCTACACCAAAGCCTGGGAAGCGGAATTGGGTATGTCCGTCCCGCCAAAAACTTGGGATGTCATATTCCAGCAGATGGGTAAGGCACCCTCATCAATGAGCATCACAGAAACTAATATGAAACTCTTGGGGAGGTGGTACTTATACCCTAGCAGGCTAGCTAAGATTTACCCACAAGCTGACCTTTTTTTCTGGAGAGGCTGTAAATATCCCGGCACTCTTAGTCACATCTGGTGGGATTGCCCTCAGCTCCAACCGTTTTGGAAAGCTGTACATGGGGAGATTCAAAAAGTTCTCTCACAACCTATTCCCATGGACCCCTGGACGATGTTATTTAACCTCTTAAGGACATATGACAGAATTTTTCCGTCATAAAACAATTGAGCAAACTGAAAGCTGTGTCCTTAAAGGGTTAATAAGCCACCCAGGATCAAATGTAAATATAAAATTGTTTTGCTATACATCATGCTCAGCAGAACTAAACAATTAATCCCCAGATTATGGAAACAATGTGTTACTCCCTCTTTACCCGAGTGGAGACGCAATGTCACGCATCTCTTAACCCTAGAAAAACTCCACTACCTTAATACCAACAGACTAGATTTCTACTGCTCTATGCTGTTTTATTGGGAGACTTATATTCATTCTGATACTGAGCCACTATCCCAACCCTCTGACCCAGCAACAGTACCAACCCTGACGTAAGCCCAAAAATCTCATAAGACCAAATGGACGGTGTGGGGGGGGGGGACTTTCCGGACTCTATCCACTATGGCACTTAGGCTTGAGATGTAAGAGCTACGGGAACAGGGATAGCCATTGAGAGAGGGACATACTATATATATTGTAATCTATGAGAAGACCTGCTAGTTGGTGAGGTAGAACGCACAAATAAACTCGAACACAAACCAAGGTGCTAAACCACCCCTGACAGTGATAATGGTAGTTATCTTTGCTTTACATAATGTTCAAAAGCTCTTCTGGAGAGACTTTCCTGCAAAGACTGTTGTTCAATAATTGACCCAATCTTTTCTTGTCTGATGAGAACCTCCTGTTGCGCAGCAATATTTAATGTTTTATGATTAAAGTTTGTTGTTTCCTTTTTTTCCCTTCCCCCCTTTTTTTTTTCTCTTTTTTCTCTTTTTGGTTAATGTTACCCTGTTTAAATGGAAAACACCAACAGACTTTTGAACTCATTGAAACCCACTGGTGTACTGCATCAAGGCCTGCTGACCTGAAAGCAGGGGACTGCGGTAAAGAGTCCCTCAGTTTATTTGCCTTTTCTTTTTCTTATGTAACTTGTTGCAAGCCGGTCTGTTATAACGGCTCATGTAAACCTTGTACACCTTTCTTTGGATCAGAAATAAAGCTTGTTGGAAAATAAATAAATAAATAATATTCCCTTTCAGGCGATTTCAACCCATAAACATAAAGAAGGAAGGTTTTTAGCTGTGACAGGTAAATTGTTTGGTAAGATTGTAACTATAGCTTGTATATATGCCCCAAACACTCAACAACACCTCTTCTTCAAGACAATAACAAACAGACTACTTGACAATGCAAAGGGAGCTTTGATTTTAGGAGGTGACCTTAATGTCCCACTTGATCCCCACATTGACTGCTCTACACACTCATCGTCTATCCCATCTAAACAAATCTCAGCAATAAAACAGAATATGAGGGACTTAGCAATACTTGACGTGTGGAGAACACTTAACCCACTAACAAAAGACTATACATTTTACTCTGCCCCGCACAAGTCATACTCTAGGATTGATTATCTGTTTATGGATGTCACTAGTTTCTCATACATAGTTCAAAGCAAGATCCTAACATGCACATGGTCAGATCACTCATTCATGGGTTGCAGCCTCAACTGGCCTAACATCTCCAAAAAAACACTTAATTGGAAATTTGATCCCTCCTCATTAGAAATAATGAAAAATTGGGGAAATCTTTAGCTGAATATTTTGAATTAAACTCATCCCCACAAATGGATGAAAGAGTAGTGTGGGAGGCTCATAAATGTGTCATTAGAGGTGAATGCATTAGCCATAAAAGTTTTCAAATTAAGCAACAAAGAGCCAGACTAGAAGCAACACTAAAACAAATCACTGCTTTAAAATATCAACACAAACAGAATCCAGGTGATGACTCTGTTTATATTGAACTCTGTAATAAAAGACAAGAAATGAACTCCCAACTCCTATATAGATATAAGCAAAAGGCCCTTCGCCTTAAACAAGTTTATTTTGATAGCGACAATAAAAGTGGTAGATTTTTAGCTAGGAAACTACGTAGACGAACAAATAGATCCTTTGTCCTGTCAATTAAAAATACGAAAGGCACCATATGCACCAGCACCACCTCTATAGCTAGCGAATTTAGGGAATATTTCGAAAGTCTGTATAACTTGAAAGATTCTGATCCAATAGCTGCTTTGCATGATGATTCTTTCTGCTCCCATATAAAATGATATTTAGATAAATTACAAATTCCCACCTTATCAAAAGAACAGCAAGAACAATTAGATAGACCAATCCAAATTGAAGAAGTTATTAATGTCATCAAACACTTACCTAATGGTAAAGCGTCAGGACCTGATGGTTTCACCAATTTATATTATAAAAGCTTTCAACCCATAGTTGCCTCTCAATTATGCAAATTGTACAATGTTATAAATGAAGATATCCCCTTTATGCAACAATCACTAGAAGCTACAATAGTACTTCTACCCAAAGCAGGGAAACCCACAGACATGGTTACAAACTATAGACCAATTCCATTACTGAATAATGACTCAAAGATCTTTGCCAAAATATTGGCAAATAGAATAGGCCCTATTTTGCCCCACTTGATACATGGGGACCAAGTTGGTTTTGTTGTAAATAGGGAGGCAAAAGATAACACAATTCGTTCCCTTCATTTAATCCAGCACGCGCTTTCTTCTGACTCACAAATAGTACTTGTTTCCACAGACGCCGAGAAAGCATTCGATCGGGTAGATTGGACGTTTTTGCATCAAATTTTAGAGAGATTTGGATTTGGCAAGGGTATTTTAGGGAAAATTTTTGCATTATATAATGACCCAAGCACGCGTATTTTGGTGAATGGAGATCTTTCTGCCCCTTTCTATATTAAAAATGGCACCAGGCAGGGGTGCCCCCTATCACCCCTGCTGTTTGCCTGCGCTATAGAAATATTAGCGATAAAAATTAGGGAAAACAAAAGCATTGGCGGGCTGAATCTTCAGAACTATACTTATAAACTTTCGCTATTCATGGATGACATTCTGTTTACACTGTCATCACCTAGCCAGTCAATTCCTGAACTAATGAAAGAACTTCATGACTACAGAATCATATTTAACTTTCTAATTAACCAGTCAAAATCTGAAATCATGAACATCAACTTGTCTCAGGAAGAGCTTCGTTTTACAAAACAAATCTGCCCCTTTCGTTGGCAATCCTCTTCTATTAAGTACTTAGGGATCTTCTTGACCCATAAAAAGGCTGACTTATTAGCCCTTAATTACGAAACTCTTAAAAAAACCATTGTAACAGATTTAAGCTCTTGAAGGTCTAAACGTCTTAGTTGGCTAGGAAGAGTGGGAACAATCACTATGAACATATTACCCAGACTTTTATGCTTTTCAGACAGTACCAATTCCCCTCCCACCAACTTATATTCCCTCTCTACAGAGAATAATTAATGACTATATCTGGGATAGGAAACAATCCAGAATTAATAGAAAGTTAATGACTCTCCCTAAAGAGTCGGAGGGATTGGGGGTCCCAGATCTAGAGAAATATAGGCAGGCGATTTTCCTACAGCGGGTAGTAGATTGGAACACTAATTATCTAGACAAAATATGGGTGAGGATCGAACACCAGATACATCAGTGTTCTCATCTGGGTTCCTTGTGTTGGCTAGCTGACTCTGAGAGTCAACTGAGAATGGACGGTAATTATATTACCGAAGAGACATGTAAAGTTTGGAATCGGTTATTAGTAAAATATCCCATGCTTTCCTCTATACCCTCCCCACTGACCCCTTTGCTGGGAAATCTAGAGTTCCTTCCAGGAACAGGAATAACTAATTTAGACCCCCTAGATAGACAGAGCAATTTACTGTTTTTCGTGTTATCGGAAGGAGGCAAAATGCACACAAGGCTGAAATTCCTGGAGGACGATCTACATTTATTTAATAATTGGTTTTTCTATTTGCAAGCACATTCATTTCTTCAGAACCACAAAGGGAAAAATAATTTGTTAAGGACACCTACCAATTTCGAGAAACTATGCATGACTACACAGCCACTTAGACACACTCTATCAATTATATATCACATGTTGCAACAAACTCCATTGGGGCTAGAACACCATTATATTAAACAATGGGAATCGGAACTGAATCTTAGTATTTCCCCAAAGGAGAAACATATGATATTTAAAAGGACAATGAAAGCTTCTACATCCGCTAGGATATTAGAGACTAATTTTAAAATACTACATCATTGGTATTGCACTCCTACACGTTTAAAGACCCTATACCCACAAAGATCGGATTTGTGCTGGCGTTATGAAAAAGAGAGAGGCAATATGGGACATAAATGGTGGTTATGCCCAAACATTTCTCCCTTTTGGAGTGATGTTATAAGTCACACGGAAAAGATGCTACGAATTAACATCCCGCAAGATCCTTTGGTCTGGCTCCTAAACAAACCTCCCAGGCGGTTATTGGCAACACATTTGGCCATACTTCAAATTGCTTCCAATAGCGCTAAGACTCTAATTGCACAATTTTGGAAACAATCCAAAATCCCAAACATTGTACAGTGGCTTGACACAATGCATAAGACTATTCAACTAGAGGAATACCATTACATGAAATTATCATGCACAGATTTCTTTCAAGGGATTCTCTTTATTTGGGAAGATTATATACATAACAAATATGGTAATTGACAGATAGCGTGGTCTGACTGTTTGTGATGGCAGGGCCAATGGAATATATGAAGTCTGAGTTCCATGAACTAAATGACAATCCTTCTCTTTTCTTCTTTCTTTTTCTTCTTTCTTTCTCCCTTTTTCTTTTTTTCTTTTTATTATTTCTCTCTCCTGTAAAATTAAAAAAACTGATGAGGTTATAATTTCAGTTAACGGTCATGTCTTTATTCACCATGTAATGTTGTAAAATTGTTTATTTGTGATATGATCTTGACTATGTATCATGATTAAGTATATGATTTGTTCTACCTCAATAAAAATATTTTAAAAAAACTGACACAGTCCCATACAGTATTTATACTCCCGGTAGAATTCTGTTCCCGCTCATGCCTCAAGTGGAGAAGGAGCTTATGCGCATGAAGTCTATGGGGGTTATTGAAGAGGTTGTTGAAGCAACTGATTGGTGTGCCCTCATTGTTCTTGTTGCAAAGAAAAATGGAAAGGTAAGCATCTGTGTGGACCTGAAAAGTTTGAATGAGGCAGTGAAGAGAGAGAGATTTGTGCTGCCGACATTAGAAGACATAGCTCAAAAGTTGGCTGAGGCGAAGTTCTTTTCTACATTGGACGCTTCTAGTGGCTTTTGGCAGATCCGATAAGAAAGGTGTAAGGGGCACCTAAGTCAAAGGCCAGGTCAAACAGGGGTGAGAGAAGTGGGGATCAGAGGTATATATATATAAAAATATTGAAATTATTTAATAACAAAATAAAAATACAATTGTTACAAAAACATACAAATACATGGATCCATGATACAATAATTAAAAACAGACACAAAGATCAATTATAAAATTAATGATAAAAACAATGTAAAACCAAAAGTGACCGCTCCGGGGTCCGGTGTGCACAATTTATTAAATAAACACTAAGTGTGTAAATAAATAATAAGTATTGGAGTGTATACGGAGAATACAGAGTGTGTGTGCTATGAGTTCCTGATTAGTGTGACAATATATAAAATAATGTGACAATATATAAGACAATATAATAAAGATACTGATAAAAACTTAATAAAAAGTCCAAAGTTCCAATGTGGATAAAAAACGTCCAAATGATCCAAAAGATCCAATTTTTGTGGTGGTAATCCAAGTGCAAAAAAAGTGATAAACAAAAAATGTGTAAAAAGTCAATTGTAGATAAATAGTGTTGAAAACAATTCCTCAAAAATAATAATGATTCCAAGCCAAAAATGGGAAAAAGTAAAAATATGAAAAAGGAAAAATAAGAAAAAATATATATAAACAGTGTTAAATGGATTCTTGATAGTGCTCAAATGAGAACAAAAAATTCCAAACCTGTGAAAAGAAGAAATGGTACAACATAGAGCAGTAACGTTTTGTATGAACTAAAATGAATTAAAATGTGACTCACCATATATGTCAACGCGTTTCGGCCCACAAATAGGGCCTTTTTCAAGACTGATATATGGTTGGTGAGAGTGCTTCTTTTATACTAATTTTGCTAACCCAAATGGTGCCAAATGTGTGTGAATGGCACCATTTCAGTGACCCTATGACCCGGATGTTTATACCGAAACCGGATGTACAAAAATGACCTTACATCTACATTGTCTTAAGAATTCTATTTTCGTTGGTTGGATGTTTATATTAAAATATCCCTATATAAGTATTTGTACTTCTTTTCAGTATGGTAGTTATTAATCAATCTGTTACTTAGTGCTGCTGGCGACGTCTGGTAATATTAATAAAACCGGAAGTGTGGTTTTTACGCTAGACCGGATGTTGTCTAGTGTGTATGGAAACCGGAAGTGGAGTTTTATTGCCAAACCGGAAATGGGCTTATGTTGATGGGAACCGGAAGTGATCATATTTTGGTTGTTGTTTCCGGTTTCCCAAAACATAGTATCTAATCCCTATAACTGAAATGGAGGAAATTAAATAGGGGATATACAATCTATCAGACTTTATTAGTCTTAATAGCATCTGCTGCCTTCGGGAAACAAAGGAAGAATAGTTACGCCAAATCTATATTCTGGAATGCTGATAACAACCGGAGGGGAAGTATCCTTACTTCCGGTTTTGTGTACCTGGGTGCTGACTACTTCCTGTGTGTAATAGGAATATGTAGTAAAAATTGGGATGTGAAGAGTTATTAATGTCGATATGAGTATACTCTTCAGATATTGAGAACCATACCTATAAAATAAGAGGTTCCTTAAGAGAGATGGTTTATACATAAATGTCTAGAATAAACTAAACGTAGGACATAGTATAAAGACTTCGTACCTGTGCTATCTAAAGGGGGGAACAACATGAGCATTCTGTTTCAGGGAGACTAGTTGGAATACCTGACTGCATACCATTATGGTTAGGAAATAATGGTAATGGGAGCTAAATTTCTATCCCAAAGGGTCCAAATAATAATAAAATAGCTGATGTACCCTATCAAACTAGTGATTATGTGTCATTTACACAGATTCAAAATTGCAAATCCAGATTGCTAGACAGGTGTTGATAAATGTGCCAATGGGCAATATGTGAGCTGAGGAGAGACCATATAAAAGGCAATTTATAGTCAATTCTATAGAAATCCATATGGAGATTCCAATTTAATATATAGACCTAAGAAGGGAAAAAACATTTATGGTGGAGTCTATCTAAGACTAGAAGGTCTTGGTGTATTTCTTTTGACTCATATGTAGTTTAACAATATTTATCATGATGGCGGTACAGTTATTGTGTCACCAACCCCGTGTTCGTGTGAATGATTAAAAAGTATCTACATTTTGTTATCTCATTCGAGATTCTGATTATTTGGAATCGCTTTGATTATCCAAATATAGAGTTTCATCTCTATTGAAATTGGATTCTAGCTAATCATCAAGACTATGTCGTGTAAATGTAAGAGGGGACCATGAGGGACCTGGAGGACTCTATTTGTTAAGATGTAATAGATGTGATAGATCCTCTTTGTTGTTGAGGCCCTTGGGTTAGAGGAAATCAAGTTAAAAAATCCATCTGGATTCAGATACCAAGAGTTTTTTCTCGTAGTCTCCACCTCTCCAATTTGGTTTTACCAATTGGATCCCAAAATAATTGAGATCCTTCAGATTGCTTTTATGGTGGATGGTGAAGTGCCTATACATGGTGGTCTCTGTGTTGCCATGTTCAACCTGTAAGATGTGCTCGCATATTCTATCTCTCAGTAGCCTTGAGGTTTGGCCCACGTATTGTAGTCCACAACTACATTGGAATATGTATATCACACCTTTGCTGTTACATCTTATAAGATCTTTTATTTTATATTCCATCCCGTCATGGACTTTTGTAATTTCTGATCGTGGTACACTAGGTGATAGCATATTCCTCAGATTGTCTGATTTTCTGTATATAAATCTGGGTTTGTTTGCTTCCGGTTTTATTAATATTACCAGATGTCGCCAGCAGCACTAAGTAACAGATTGATTAATAACTACCATACTGAAAAGAAGCACAAATACTTATAAAAGGATATTTTAATATAAACATCCAACCAACGAAAATAGAATTCTTAAGACAATGTAGATGTAAGGTCATTTTTGTACATCCGGTTTCGGTATGAACATCCGGGTCATAGGGTCACTGAAATGGCGCCATTCACACACATTTGGCACCATTTGGGTTAGCAAAATTAGTATAAAAGAAGCACTCTCACCAACCATATATCAGTCTTGAAAAAGGCCCTATTGGTGGGCCGAAACGCGTTGACATATTATTATTCTTTTATTATTCTTTATTTATAAAGCGCCAACAGATTCCGCAGCGCTGCCCATGGGTACAAGGATAACAGTACAGTGGAGAAACAATACGATAAGACACAAAATTTTACAGACAAATACAAGGGGAATTGAGGGCCCTGTTCCTGTGGGAACTTACAATCTAGATGGGTAGGAGGATTGGAAACAGGAGGTGGGGACTGCAGAGGTGAGAATGATATTAGTGAGGAGATAGAGGGCAACTGTTAATCGGTTAGTTTGTTAATAATATATATGGTGAGTCACATTTTAATTACCTAGAGTTCATACAAAACGTTACTGCTCTATGTTGTACCATTTCTTCTTTTCACAGGTTTGGAATTTTTTGTTCTCATTTGAGCACTATCAAGAATCCATTTAACACTGTGTGTATATATATTTTTTCTAATTTTTCCTTTTTCATATTTTTCCTTATTCCCATTTTTGGCTTGGAATCATTATTATTTTTTGAGGAATTGTTTTCAACACTATTTATCTACAATTGACTTTTTACAAATTTTTTGTTTATCACTTTTTTTGCACTTGGATTACCACCACACAATTGGTTCTTTTGTATCATTTGGATGTTTTTTATCCACATTGGAACTTTGGACTTTTTATTAAGTTTTTATCAGTATCTTTATTATATTGTCTTATATATTGTCACATTATTTTATATATTGTCACACTAATCAGGAACTCATGGCACACACTCTGTATTCTCCGTATACACTCGAATACTTATTATTTATTTACACACTTAGGCCTAGATTTGGAGTTTGGCGGTAAAAGGGCTGTTAACGCTCCGCGGGTTTTTTTCTGGCCGCACCATAAATTTAACTCTGGTATCGAGAGTTCAAACAAATGCTGCGTTAGGCTCCAAAAAAGGAGCGTAGAGCATTTTTACCGCAAATGCAACTCTCGATACCAGAGCTGCTTACGGACGCGGCCGGCATCAAAAACGTGCTCGTGCACGATTCTCCCATAGGAAACAATGGGGCTGTTTGAGCTGAAAAAAAACCTAACACCTGCAAAAAAGCAGCGTTCAGCTCCTAACGCAGCCCCATTGTTTCCTATGGGGAAACACTTCCTACGTCTGCACCTAACACTAACATGTACCCCGAGTCTAAACACCCCTAGCCTTACACTTATTAACCCCTAATCTGCCGCCCACGCTATCGCTGACCCCTGCATATTTTTTTAAACCCCTAATCTGCCGCTCCGTAAACCGCCGCAACCTACGTTATCCCTATGTACCCCTAATCTGCTGCCCTAACATCGCCGACCCCTATATTATATTTATTAACCCCTAATCTGCCCCCCTCAACGTCGCCGACACCTGCCTACACTTATTAACCCCTAATCTGCCGAGCGGACCTGAGCGCTACTATAATAAAGTTATTAACCCCTAATCCGCCTCACTAACCCTATCATAAATAGTATTAACCCCTAATCTGCCCTCCCTAACATCGCCGACACCTAACTTCAATTATTAACCCCTAATCTGCCGACCGGAGCTCACCGCTATTCTAATAAATGTATTAACCCCTAAAGCTAAGTCTAACCCTAACACTAACACCCCCCTAAATTAAATATAATTTTTATCTAACAAAATAAATTAACTCTTATTAAATAAATTATTCCTATTTAAAGCTAAATACTTACCTGTAAAATACATCCTAATATAGCTACAATATAAATTATAATTATATTATAGCTATTTTAGGATTAATATTTATTTTACAGGTAACTTTGTAATTATTTTAACCAGGTACAATAGCTATTAAATAGTTAAGAACTATTTAATAGTTACCTAGTTAAAATAATAACAAATTTACCTGTAAAATAAATCCTAACCTAAGATATAATTAAACCTAACACTACCCTATCAATAAAATAATTAAATAAACTACCTACAATTACCTACAATTAACCTAACACTACACTATCAATAAATTAATTAAACACAATTGCTACAAATAAATACAATTAAATAAACTAGCTAAAGTACAAAAAATAAAAAAGATCTAAGTTACAGAAAATAAAAAAATATTTACAAACATAATAAAAATATTACAACAATTTTAAACTAATTACACCTACTCTAAGCCCCCTAATAAAATAACAAAGCCCCCCAAAATAAAAAATTCCCTACCCTATTCTAAATTAAAAAAGTTACAAGCTCTTTTACCTTACCAGCCCTGAACAGGGCCCTTTGCGGGGCATGCCCCAAGGATTTCAGCTCTTTTGCCTGTAAAAAAAAACATACCATACCCCCCCCCAACATTACAACCCACCACCCACATACCCCTAATCTAACCCAAACCCCCCTTAAATAAACCTAACACTAAGCCCCTGAAGATCTTCCTACCTTGTCTTCACCATCCAGGTTCACCGATCCGTCCTGAAGAGCTCCACCGATGTCCTGATCCAAGCCCAAGCGGGGGCTGAAGAGGTCCATGATCCGGTCAAAGTCTTCATCCAAGCGGGGCAGAAGAGGATCTTCCATCCGATTGAAGTCATCATCCAGGCGGCATCTTCGATCTTCTTCCATCCGGAGCGAAGCGGCAGGATCCTGAAGACATCCAGCGCGGAACATCCATCCGGACCGACGACTGAACGACGAATGACTGTTCCTTTAAGGAACGTCATCCAAGATGGCGTCCCTCGAATTCCGATTGGCTGATAGGATTCTATCAGCCAATCGGAATTAAGGTAGGAATTTTCTGATTGGCTGATGGAATCAGCCAATCAGAATCTAGTTCAATCCGATTGGCCGATCCAATCAGCCAATCAGATTGAGCTCGCATTCTATTGGCTGATCGGAACAGCCAATAGAATGCGAGCTCAATCTGATTGGCTGATTGGATCAGCCAATCGGATTGAACTTGATTCTGATTGGCTGATTCCATCAGCCAATCAGAAAATTCCTACCTTAATTCCGATTGGCTGATAGAATCCTATCAGCCAATCGGAATTCGAGGGACGCCATCTTGGATGACGTCCCTTAAAGGAACAGTCATTCGTCGTTCAGTCGTCGGTCCGGATGGATGTTCCGCGCTGGATGTCTTCAGGATCCTGCCGCTTCGCTCCGGATGGAAGAAGATCGAAGATGCCGCCTGGATGATGACTTCAATCGGATGGAAGATCCTCTTCTGCCCCGCTTGGATGAAGACTTTGACCGGATCATGGACCTCTTCAGCCCCCGCTTGGGCTTGGATCAGGACATCGGAGGAGCTCTTCAGGACGGATCGGTGAACCTGGATGGTGAAGACAAGGTAGGAAGATCTTCAGGGGCTTAGTGTTAGGTTTATTTAAGGGGGGTTTGGGTTAGATTAGGGGTATGTGGGTGGTGGGTTGTAATGTTGGGGGGGGGTATGGTATGTTTTTTTTTACAGGCAAAAGAGCTGAAATCCTTGGGGCATGCCCCGCAAAGGGCTCTGTTCAGGGCTGGTAAGGTAAAAGAGCTTGTAACTTTTTTAATTTAGAATAGGGTAGGGAATTTTTTATTTTGGGGGGCTTTGTTATTTTATTAGGGGGCTTAGAGTAGGTGTAATTAGTTTAAAATTGTTGTAATATTTTTATTATGTTTGTAAATATTTTTTTATTTTCTGTAACTTAGATCTTTTTTATTTTTTGTACTTTAGCTAGTTTATTTAATTGTATTTATTTGTAGCAATTGTGTTTAATTAATTTATTGATAGTGTAGTGTTAGGTTAATTGTAGGTAATTGTAGGTAGTTTATTTAATTATTTTATTGATAGGGTAGTGTTAGGTTTAATTATATCTTAGGTTAGGATTTATTTTACAGGTAAATTTGTTATTATTTTAACTAGGTAACTATTAAATAGTTCTTAACTATTTAATAGATATTGTACCTTGTTAAAATAATTACAAAGTTACCTGTAAAATAAATATTAATCCTAAAATAGCTATAATATAATTATAATTTATATTGTAGCTATATTAGGATGTATTTTACAGGTAAGTATTTAGCTTTAAATAGGAATAATTTATTTAATAAGAGTTAATTTATTTCGTTAGATAAAAATTATATTTAACTTAGGGGGGTGTTAGTGTTAGGGTTAGACTTAGCTTTAGGGGTTAATACATTTATTAGAATAGCGGTGAGCTCCGGTCGGCAGATTAGGGGTTAATAATTGAAGTTAGGTGTCGGCGATGTTAGGGAGGGCAGATTAGGGGTTAATACTATTTATGATAGGGTTAGTGAGGCGGATTAGGGGTTAATAACTTTATTATAGTAGCGCTCAGGTTCGCTCGGCAGATTAGGGGTTAATAAGTGTAAGCAGGTGTCGGCGACGTTGAGGGGGGCAGATTAGGGGTTAATAAATATAATATAGGGGTCGGCGGTGTTAGGGGTAGCAGATTAAGGGTACATAGGGATAACGTAGGTGGCGGCGATTTGCGGTCGGAAGATTAGGGGTTAATTATTTTAAGTAGCTTGCGGCGACGTTGTGGGGGGCAAGTTAGGGGTTAAGAAATATAATATAGGGGTCGGCGGGGTTAGGGGCAGCAGATTAGGGGTACATAAGTATAACGTAGGTGGCGGTCGGCAGATTAGGGGTTAAAAATTTTAATCGAGTGGCGGCGATGTGGGGGGAGCTCGGTTTAGGGGTACATAGGTAGTTTATGGGTGTTAGTGTACTTTAGGGTACAGTAGTTAAGAGCTTTATAAACCGGCGTTAGCCAGAAAGCTCTTAACTCCTGCTATTTTCAGGCGGCTGGAATCTTGTCGTTAGAGCTCTAACGCTCACTGCAGAAACGACTCTAAATACCAGCGTTAGAAAGATCCCATTGAAAAGATAGGCTACGCAAATGGCGTAGGGGGATCTGCGGTATGGAAAAGTCGCGGCTGAAAAGTGAGCGTTAGACCCTTTAATCACTGACTCCAAATACCAGCGGGCGGCCAAAACCAGCGTTAGGAGCCTCTAACGCTGGTTTTGACGGCTACCGCCGAACTCTAAATCTAGACCTCAGTGTTTATTTAATAAATTGTGCACACCGGACCCCGGAGCGGTCACTTTTGGTTTTATATTGTTTTTATCATTAATTTTATAATTGATCTTTGCATCTGTTTCTAATTATTGTATCATGGATCCATGTATTTGTATGTTTTTGTAACAATTGTATTTTTATTTTGTTATTAAATAATTTCAATATTTTTATATATATATACCTCTGATCCCCACTTCTCTCACCCCTGTTTGACCTGGCCTTTGACTTAGGCGCCCCTTACACCTTTCTTATCGTATGTTAAATTTTCATGGGTAACTAGGGACCCATTTGTTTAGGAGCTAAGGTCTTTTCAGTTAGCGCTGTCGGATAAATATTGTGTTCTAATATTAGCTTTTGGCAGATCCCCCTGGATCCAAAGTGCCGCAAGCTGACTACCTTTATTACACTGGTAGGTCGGTTCTGCTTCTGCAGACTTCCCTTCGGGATATCCTCTGCCCCAGAAATTTTCCAAAGGTAAATGAGCTCTCTCCTAAGTGACCACGTGGGCACGGCAGTCATCATGGATGATATTCTAGTGTATGGGTCTACAGCGGAGGAGCATGATCAGCATTTAAGTTGTGTGCTGCAGGCTATCAAAGAGTCTGGGCTGAAGTCAAATAAAGAAAAATGCCATTTTAGGAAAACTGAATTATGTTACTTTGGGCATATCATTAATGGGGATGGCATCAAGCCAGACCCCGAGAAAATTTGTGCTATTGAACAGATAAAAAGTCCTTCTGATGTACATTAGCTGAGACAGATATTGGGCCTTGTAAATTATGTGGGCAAATTTCTTCCAGATTAATCAACTGTTCTACACCCTATCACAGAGTTGCTAAAGAAAGACGTTGCCTGAGTCTGGGGACCTTCACAAGAAAAAGCTTTTATGCAGGCCAAGTCCCTGCTGGGGTCTGCCCCAGTGCTGGGGTTCTACGACCCTTCCAAAAAGACTGTGGTTAGTGCTGATGCAAGCAGTTATGGGTTGGGGGCTGCTCTCCTGCAGTTAAATGAAAAGAAACTACAGCCCATCGCCTACTGTTCCCGCACACTGACGGCAAAATACGCTCAAATTGAGAAAGAGTGCCTGGCTGCAGTTTGGGCCTGTGAGCGCTTTCAGCATTATCTAGTGGGTTTGGAGAAATTTAGTCTGGAGACTGACTACAAACCGCTAGTCCCTCTAATGAACTCTTATGATATCGACAAAACACCCTTAAGATGCTAGAGACTTTTAATGAGACTGCTCAGGTTCAATGTTCAGGCAGTGCATGTGCCGGGAAGCAACTGGTTGTGGCGGATACACTATCCATGCTCCCGCTGGCTGCTGCTGAAGAATCCTCCACAGAATCTGATGTGAAAGTGTATGTTGATTCAGTTCTGGCCTCTAAGTCCATTTCTTCAAGGAAACTGGAGGAGATAAAGAAAGAGACATATTTGGACACAGATCTGCAAGAGGTTATAAAGTACATAAAAGAAAGCTGGCCCAAGAGCCGGGCAGCATGGATGTCTTTAAGTTCTTACCAGCCGGAAAGGTCGCAGGTCACTGAGCTGGAGGGGTTGGTGCTGTTCCAAGACTGCATCGTAATTCCTGTCAGCATGAGGAATGAGATGTTAAACAGGATTCACGATGGCCACTTAGGCATTACAAAGTGCAGAGAGAGGGCAGATACAGCTGTGTGGTGGCCTGGGATCAGCTCCGACATTGCAAATCATGTGTCTAAATGTGCCTTTTTGCAGGAACGCCGGCCTACTCAGAGAAGGGAACCCTTGATTTTTACTCCGCTGTCTGTGGGGCCGTGGCAGAAAATAGCTGCTGATTTGTGTGAACTGCATGGGAAAAAGTTCCTTGTGGTGATCGACTACTATTCCAAGTATTTGGAAATTGCACCTCTGAATGATATCACAAGTCAAGCCGTTATCATTCGTCTGAAGAGCTTGTTCGCCCGGTGGGGCATTCCAATGGAGCTGGTGAGTGATAATGGTATGCAGTTCGCTTCCACAGAGTTCAGTGCTTTCAGCAGGGAATATGACTTTGTACATTCCACATCAAGTCCACATTATCCACAGGCCAACAGAATGGCTGAAAGGGCAGTTCAAACAACAAAATTCATTCTAAAGCAATCTGAGCCGTACCTAGCCCTCTTGTCATACAGGGCAACGTCCATTCAAGCCACCGGGTTTAGCCCGGCACAGCTGATGCTAGGATGCCAGATTCACACCACTTTACCCTCAGTGGGTGTCTTCAAGCCGCCTGGCCCTGTTCCTCAGGACGAAGTCCTTAGGAGGGATGAAGAGGCCAAAAAGGGTTATCATTTCTTCTATGACAGGAGACATTCTGTCAGGCCCTTACAGGAACTGAATGCGGGGCAAAGTGTCAGAATTAAACTGGATGATGAGAAGAAATGGAAGACGCCTGCTACGGTAATTTGACGCTCTCCAGAACCAAGGTCTTATACAGTCCTTACTGATGGAGGGACGGTTACACGCCATAACTGAAGACATCTTCAGCCTGTACCTGAGAGTCTGGAACTGGATGCCTCAGTACCACCGCCGGTGGGATCCCCTGTTCTAAGAGAGGTGCCTTCCCCTCATCAAGATCACAGCGGGGATATATCTTTGCCTCCAGCGGACTCTTATTCACCATCTTCTGTATCAGAGGACAGTTCATGCAAAGTTACATCAAGCGGAAGAGTGGTGAAACTTCCGGCCCGATATAGGGACTGACTTTAGCTAGAACAGTGACCGGAAGTATGGGCAGAATAATACCATGGTCACTGTGGACTAGGGTAGTCTACCCCGATGTCCAAGTCAGGATGTAATTTATGTGTTTATATTTTCTGAACCTATTTGTTCATATATTGTTCGGAAAAAAAAATGTTGTTGTATACTCTGTTTGTATACCTTATTATTTGTTATATTCAAATGTATGCTTCGCCTTTGAAAAAGGGGAAGATGTGATGAGAGCAGGATGTGATGTCACTAGTTTGGGGGGCGGGGCTAAAGTCCGGTAGTCTGTGTCGCAGTGAGTTAGTACAATCAACCTGAATAGATGTATGTTTCCATGCTCTGTAATAAAATAGAGTTGTACCATCATTGCTGTGTCCTGCATATGAGTTTGTATATTACCTATAACAATGGCCCCAAAGAGAGCTATGATGTTGTATATACAGTTTGAGAAATAATTACAGAACTGAGCATGATTTAGCTAACAAAGTGTGCAGTTTGCAAATGGTTAATATGCAGATCCAGTGGAAATGTGTGCGTAACCTGGGAAACTTATGGAACTGATGCTTAAACATTGTATATAATTCAAACTTATTAACAGAGCATTTGTGACATCTAGTGGCACCTGTTACAATTACACCTTTAATATGTGTGTTGTGTTTGTGTGTGTATGTATATGTTTTTAAATACATGTGTGTATGTATGTGTGTGTCTGTAAGTATATGAGTGTGTAAATGTGTGTGTATGTATGTTTTTATATTTACATCTGTGTTTATGCATGTGTGCTTGGGTGTTTGTATGTGTTTATATGTATTTGTGTGTATATATGTGTGTTTATGTATGCATGTGTGTTTGTATGAGTGTTTATGTATGTGTGTTTATGTATGCATGTGTGTTTGTATGTGTGTTTATGTATGTGTGTTTATGTACGTGTGTTTATATATGTGTGTGTATGTATGCATGTGTGTTTGGATGTGTGTTTATGTATGTGTGTTTATGTATGCATGTGTGTTTGTATGTGTGTTTATGTATGTGTGTTTATGTACGTGTGTTTATGTATGTGTGTGTATGTATGCATGTGTGTTTATGTATGTGTGTTTATGTATGCATGTGTGTTTGTATGTGTGTTTATGTGTGTGTTTATGTATGTGTGTTTATGCATGTGTGTTTATGTATGTGTGTTTATGCATGTGTGTTTGGGTGTTTGTATGTGTTTATATGTATTTGTGTGTATATATGTGTGTTTATGTACGTGTGTTTATGTATGTGTGTTTATGTATGCATGCGTGTTTGTATGTGTGTTTATGTATGTGTGTTTATGTATGTGTGTTTATGTATGTATGTGTGTGTCTGTAAGTATATGAGTGTGTAAATGTGTGTGTATGTATGTTTTTATATATACATCTGTGTTTATGTATGTGTGCTTGGGTGTTTGTATGTGTTTATATGTATTTGTGTGTATATATGTGTGTTTATGTATGCATGCGTGTTTGTATGTGTGTTTATGTATGTGTGTTTATGTATGCATGTGTGTTTGTATGTGTGTTTATATGTGTGTTTATGTATGTGTGTTTATGTATGCATTTGGTTTGTATGTGTGTTTATGTATGCATTTGGTTTGTATGTGTGTTTATGTATGTGTGTTTATGTATGCATGTGTGTTTATGTATGTGTGTTTATGTATGAGTGTTTATGTATGTGTGTTTGGGTGTTTGTATGTGTTTATATGTATTTGTGTGTATATATGTGTGTTTATGTACGTGTGTTTATGTATGTGTGTTTATGTATGCATGCGTGTTTGTATGTGTGTTTATGTATGTGTGTTTATGTATGTATGTGTGTGTCTGTAAGTATATGAGTGTGTAAATGTGTGTGTATGTATGTTTTTATATATACATCTGTGTTTATGTATGTGTGCTTGGGTGTTTGTATGTGTTTATATGTATTTGTGTGTATATATGTGTGTTTATGTATGCATGCGTGTTTGTATGTGTGTTTATGTATGTGTGTTTATGTATGCATGTGTGTTTGTATGTGTGTTTATATGTGTGTTTATGTATGTGTGTTTATGTATGCATTTGGTTTGTATGTGTGTTTATGTATGCATTTGGTTTGTATGTGTGTTTATATATGTGTGTTTATGTATGCATGTGTGTTTATGTATGTGTGTTTATGTATGAGTGTTTATGCATGTGTGCTTGGGTGTTTGTATGTGTTTATATGTATGTGTGTTTATGTATGCATGCGTGTTTGTATGTGTGTTTATGTATGTGTGTTTATGTATGCATGTGTGTTTGTATGTGTGTTTATGTGTGTGTTTATGTATGTGTGTTTATGTATGCATTTGGTTTGTATGTGTGTTTATGTATGTGTGTTTATGTATGCATGTGTGTTTATGTATGTGTGTTTATGTATGCATGTGTGTTTATGTATGTGTGTTTATGTATGCATGTGTGTTTATTTATGTGTGTTTATGTATGTGTGTTTATGTACGTGTGTTTATGTATGTGTGTTTATGTATGCATGTGTGTTTATGTGTGTGTTTATGTATGTGTGTTTATGTATGTGTGTTTATGTATGTGTGTTTATGTATGCATGTGTGTTTATTTATGTGTGTTTATGTATGTGTGTTTATGTACGTGTGTTTATGTATGCATGTGTGTTTGTATATGTTTGTGTGTGGGGGTTGTGGTTGGCTGAATGTGGGTTCATGACGGTTCTGATGACCTGACTGACTGTTTGATAGAATGGATGTGGTTCTGGAGGTGTGTGGGATTATCCCCTTCATAGATAGACAGGAGGATGGCGGCATTGCAGTATTGTAACATCATCTGTTCATATCCCTTAAGTGAATATCTATAAGTGAGGCACTAAGAATTGGTCAAAAGAGTTATACAAGAATTATACTCAATATTCCCCACACTGTTGCTTATTAACTAACAAACTGCTAAGGAATGCTCGCTACAGCAAGTTAGCCTACTCTCCCTCTTTTCTGCTTTCAGATATGTGAATTGAGTCCTGCATGCAACTCCTGCCAAAATACCTGTTTTCTGTGTGAATTGTACTCTAAGGTATCTATTTATCAAGCCGTCAACCGCAAATATGCTGGAATTCCGCAGCGTATTTGTGGCGAGCCTGATTCCCCTTAGTTATCAAACCCTACAGACCGACAAAAGTAGAATTTTGTGACGTAACATACCATCCACCCGGATCAGTCTGACACAGATCGATGCTTACGTCATTACAGATGGTCCGAACGCAAATTCGGCACAATCTGAATACTTTTGCTAGTTATCAAATATCTACCAGGTATGCTCACCACTATTCCGGGCCAGCGTATGGTTTTCAATCCGCCGCCCTGGAGGCGGCGGATACCATAGGAATCAATGGGAGTCTGAAAGCAGCGAAAGCTCATGTTCGCTGCTGACCGATATCCCATTGATTCCTATGGTAACGTTTACACCTAACACCCTAACATGTACCCTGAGTCTAAACACACCTAATCTGCCCCCCTACACCGCTGCCACCTACATTATACTTATTAACCCCTAATCTGCCACCCAACACCGCCGCCACCTACATTATACCTATTAACTACCTAATCTGCTCCCCTACACCGCCACCACCTACATTATACTTATTAACCCCTAATCTGCTGCCTCGACACCGCCGCCACCTACATTATACTAATTAAACCCTAATCTGCCCTCCTACACCGCTGCCACCTACCTACATTTATTAACCCCGAATCAGCCCCCCCTACACCGCCGCCACCTACATTATACTTATAAACCCCTAAACTGCCGCCACGACACCGCCACCTACATTGTACTTATTAACCCTTTATCTGCCCCCCTACACCGCCACCACCTACCTACATTTATTAACCTCTAATCTGCCCCCCCCTACACCGCGGCCACCTACATTATACTTATTAACCCCTAATCTGCCGCCCTGACACCGCCGCCACCTACATTATACTTATTAACCCCTAATCTGCTCCCCCCTACAACGCCACCACCTACCTACATTTATTAACCCCTAATCTGCCGCCCCCAAACATCGCCACCACTATTAAATTTATTAACTCCTAAACCTAAGTCTGACCCTAACACCCCCTAACTTAAATATAATTTAAATAAATATAAATAAATATTCCTATCATTAAATAAATAATTCCTATTTAAAACTAAATACCTGTAAAATAAACCCTAAAATAGCTACAATATAACTAATAGTTACATTGTAGCTAGCTTAGGGTTTATTTTTATTTTACAGGCAAGTTTGTATTTATTTTAACTAGGTACAATAGTTATTAAACAGTTATTAACTATTTAATAACTTCCTAGTTAAAATAAATACAAATATACCTGTAAAATAAAACCTAAGTTACAATTACACCTAACACTACACTATAATTACATTAATTCCCTAAATTAAATACAATTAAACACAATTAAATAAAATTATCTAAAGTACAAAAAAACAAACAAACATTAAATTACAGAAAATAATAAACAAATTACAAGATTTTTAAACTAATTACACCTAATCTAATCCCCCTAACAAAATAAAAAGCCCCCCAAAATAAAAAAAAGCCCTACCCTACACTAAATTACAAATAGCGCTTAAAAGGGCCTTTTGCAGGGCATTGCCCCAAAGTAATCAGCTCTTTTACCTGTAAAATAAAATTACAAACCCCCCCAACATTAAAACCCACCACCCACACAACCAACCCTACTCTAAAACCCACCCAATCCCCCCTTAAAAAAACTAACACTAACCCCTTGAAGATCACCCTACCGTGAGAAGTCTTCACCCAACCTGGCCGAAGTCCTCAACAAAGCCGGCAGAAGTGGTCCTCCAGACAGGCAGAAGTGGTCCTCCAGACGGGCAGAAGTCTTCATTCAGACGGCATCTTCTATCTTCATCTATCCGGCACAGAGCAGGTCCATCTTCAAGACATCCGACGCGGAGCATCCTCTTCTGACGACGTCTTCTTGAACAAAGACGTTTCCTTTAAGTGACGTCATCCAAGATGGCGTCCCTTCAGTTCCGATTGGCTGATTAATTCTGATTGGCTGATAGAATCCTATAAGCCAATCAGAATTAATCAGCCAATCGGAATTGAAGGAACGCCATCTTGGATGATGTCACTTAAAGAAACCGTCATTGTTCAAGAAGACATCGTCAGAAGAGGATCCTGCGCATCGGATATCTTGAAGATGGACCCGCTCCGTGCCGGATGGATGAAGATAGAAGATGCCGTCTGGATGAAGACTTCTGCCCGTCTGAAGGACCACTTCTGCCTGTCTGGAGGACCACTTCTGCCGGATTTGTTGAAGATTTCGGCCCGGTTGGGTGAAGACTTCTCACGGTAAGGTGATCTTCAAGGGGTTAGTGTTAAGTTTTTTTAAGGGGGTATTAGGTTAACTTTTTACTTTCAACTCATAATATGAGTGCAAACCGACGTGCACAAAAAGTTTACTATTAGCGCTCTAGCAAAAACTGTTTTGAATTTTTTAAACTCATCATAGAGATTTAATTTGTTTACCAAAAAAACTTGTGATTATCCTTTCACGGATTTCCTTTGTTTTCACCCCATAAATGATTGGATTGCACATGGGCGGAATAAGAATATAAAGATTTGCTATGGTAATGTGAATTTTTGGGGAGATATTATGCCCAAATCTGTGTGTGAAGAAGGAAAATAGTGCTGGGGTGTAAAATATAATAATGACACAAATATGAGAGCCACAAGTATTAAACAACTTGCGTTTTGCCTTATTAGAGGAAAGTCTCATAACAGCTCTAATTATGGCAGAGTACGATAAAGTTATACACACAATATCAACGGTGACAACCAGGAGGGCAGCAGTCAGACCATACACCTTGTTAATAGTTATATCAGAACAAGCTATCTTCGCCAAGGCCATATGCTCACAGTAAGTATGAGAAATGACCATGGTCTTGCAGAAGGACAACCTGTTGACAAGTGGTATAAATGGTATAGTGAAAAAAGTTCCTCTAATGATGGCTGAAACACCAATAACAGCTATCCTGTTGTTAGTGAGGATTGTATTGTATCTGAGTGGGTGGCAAATGGCAACATAGCGGTCAAACGCCATGGCCACCAATATTGTAGTCTCCATAGCAGTGACAGCATGAATGAAGAACATCTGGGTAAGGCATCCATCAAATGTTATCCCCTTGGCATTGAACCAAAAGATCAAAATAATGTTGGGTGTAGTGTTGAAACATAAAACAAGGTCAAGGATTGACAACATAGAAATAAAGAAATACATTGGCTTGTTCAGGTTTTCTTCCAATAAAATAACATAAAGCATGACTGTATTACCAAATATGGTGAGAAGAAACATGGAGCACAGAGGAATGGAGAACCAGAACTGCACATCTTCTAGTCCTGGAATCCCAACTAGGATGAAATGTTCTGGTCTCACTAAGCTCTTGTTGGCTTCCAGCATTGGGTAAACATATGCATATCCCTACCAATAAAGCAAAAACAATGCAGATATAAATACTACAGGTTGTAGATAATATTACAGGTGCAAACACTATATCAAAACTGCTTGGGATTAGAAAAGGTTTGGATTTTGGAATATTTGTATATTTGCATCTGTAAATGGGGACAGCTTGGAAAGATAATGTGAACTACTGTAGGTCTAAACAGCAATATCTTATGCAATTAATATTAACAGATAGTTTCTTTATCATATGTAAAAAGACTGTCTTAATAACCAAAAATATTTAGTAACAAGACTATTAAGTAGATATTTTCATATCATATATTTTTATCACTTTCTTGCAATTTTTTTCAGCAGATAACAGTTTCTGAATGTTGGTCCCTATTGTCAGTGCAATTTCCTAGTCATCAAAATCACGAAATTATGTTGACGATAATATTCTTCAAAAGGAAGTTGTCACCTCTCAAAAACAACACAAAAGCATTATTTGCCACTTAAGGGGCACTGAACCATTAAATTGTATTCCCCTTAAAGGGACATTATTCAGAAAGAGAATATAATTGTAAACATTTCAATGTACTTATTTTATATAACTTGCTTCATTTTTTTAGGAATCCTTTGTTGAAGAAATAGCAATACACATGTGTGAGCCAATAACACAATGCATATATTAAGCCTATTTGGATATGCTTTTCAACAAAGGATATAAAAATAATGAAACATATTAGATAATAGAAGTAAAGTGGTATAATATTGTATGCTCTTTCTGAATCATGAAAGAAAAAAAATTGTGTTTCATGTCCCTTTAAGTCTCATTGAAATTTGTTATTTTTTAAAAAGATAGCTAATCCCTTTATAACCCATTTCCAGTTTTGCATAACCAACAGGGTTAATATACGTTTACCTCTGTGATTACCTTGTATCTAAGCCACTGCCCCCTTATCTCACTTCTTTTGACAGACTTGCAAACATGAACTAGCATTGTCAAACTGAAAAACTGAGATGAAAGGCAGCCTTCAACTGCTTAGAAATCAGTTTATGAGCTTACCTAGATTTAGCTTTCAACAAAGAATACCAAAAAAAACAAAGCAACTTTGATAATAAAAGTAAATTGGAAAGTTCTTTGAATCATGAAAATTTAATTTTAACTTTACTGTCCCTTTAATGTGTTCAAAATGATTTGCTTTACTTACTGCAGATTATTAAATATATGGGAAATGGTTCCTTTATATGTTTTTCTGTATTTTATTTGAAATAGTTTTTCCTATTAAAATCATGACCTAGGACATGCCCATAACAATGGGCTGACCCCATGCTACGCCCCATGCGTAAATAGCGCAAAATAATCTCCATAGCGCTGACATTACAAGTTACAAAAAAAACTTCTTGTGTTGCGTTATGCTGTGTTAAAGGGACAGTCTACACCAGAATTTTTATTGTTTTAAAAGATAGATAATCCCTTTATTACCCATTTCCCAGTTTTGCATAACCAACAGTTATATTAATATACTTTTAACCTCTGTGATTATCTTGCATCTAAGCCTCTGCAAATTGCCCCTTTTTTCAGTTCTTTTGACAGACTTGCAGTCTAGCCAATCAGTGCCTGCTCCCAGATAACTTCTCGTGCACGAGCACAGTGTTATCTATATGAAATACGTGAACTAACACCCTCTAGTGGTGAAAAACTGTTAAAATGCAATCTGAAAGAGGTGGGCTTCAAGGTCTAAGAAATTAGCATATGAACCACCTAGGTTAAGCTTTTAACTAAGAATACCAAGAGAACAAAGCAAAATTGGTGATAAAAGTAAATTGGAAAATTGTTTAAAAGTACATAGTCTATCTGAATCATGAAAGTTTATTTTGCCCTAGACTGTCCCTTTAAGCTCCATACCGCACAAAACCAAGGCCTGACTTTACGGACTCATGCACGTTTTGCCCCATAGACATCAATGGAGAGAAGGTGTTAGAAAAAAACAAACACCCTATCATAAACCCCTAGTCTAATAACCTCTAATCCGCCGCCCCTTGACATCGCCAACACTAAATAAAACAATTAACCTCTAAACCACCGCCCCCCGCATTGCTAACACCTAAATAAACCTAAATAAACCTATTAACTTCTAAACCGTCGGCCCCCCACATTGCTACTATTATAATTAACCTATTAACCCCTAAACCGCCAGCCCCACACCACAAAGACTATAATAAACCTATTAGCCCCTAAACTGCCGCCCCCTCACATCGCTACTACTATAATAAACCTATTAACCCCTAAACCGCCGGCCCCCAACATTGCAAAGACTATAATAAACCTATTAACCCCTAAATCGCTGGCCCCCCACATTGGAACACACTAAATGAAACTGTTAATTCCTAAACCTAACACCCCCTAACGTTAAATTACAGTTACAATATTACTACCTTTAATCAAAAAAACATACCTGTTAAATAAAAAAAACCTAAGATTAATCTATAAATTAACCTAATAAAAGAAAATAAAAATAAAAAAACTAAGTTACAAAATTAAATAATCTAACATTACAAAAAAAAAAAACACTAAAATTATGAAAATTAAAAATAATCTAACATTACAAAAAAAAACACTAAAATTAAAAACAATATATTGCACCCGACTATTGAATAACCTAATTGGGACATTGATGCATTTACATTGCACAGGAATAACTCTTCCACCATTCTGTTTCTTTAGTCTGATTCTAGGACTTACATTTCATAATGGACAATATGGAGGAAACAATACCATGCAGTTTACCTCTGGAAAATGGGGATTCAATACTGACAAATTCATGTACACAGATGAAGACGCAAAGAGGATCCAAGTGGACTCAGATCTGAGTGAGTTGAAGGGTGACACCCCCACCATTAATATATACCATAAACTAGTAAATTTTAGATAAAGAGCAATAGAGTACCACCTGCATGCTATTTACTTATCTAGTTGTCAAAAAAGAAAACAAATACCTAGAGGTTTCAGAATAAAAAATATTCCCACACTAGGCAGATCTAGTACAGAGTTCTGTTGCAAATGGTGCTCAATTTTTAATTAGTGTTCCTATGATCTTATGTTGTTGGTCATAGAGGAAGTGAATAGACTAGAGTGAATGAAATTTGAGATTGAACAAATAAAACAACACAGTTACCATATTATTACAGAGGACAAAACACAAGACTGTGTTAAGAAACTAGAAACCTTAGTGACAAAATATAAAAATGACTTAATTTCGTTTAAGAACTAAAAGCTGAAGACCGTAGAAACTGACTATAGAGAGCGACGTATTGGCTCTATTGGAAAGTGAAGGAGGATACCGCAGATTGAGAAATCTATGCCCTAAAAATATGTTGGAGTTGTAGTGTGACTCCTCAGAAGGAGATAGGGAGATTGAGGGGGCCCCAGTTTTGAACTTCAAAATATACCTTTTAATATCGGACCAAGAAGTATCTTCACTACCATTCCATACCCTAGTATTGACATAATGTCTTACTTGAAAATATGCATAAAGATTATTTCTAGGAATATTAAACTGTTGAGATAGCTCATTAAATGAGACAATTTGTCCATTATTTACTAATAATTGATATATAAATTTAAGTCCATTTCTGGCCCATAATCTAAATACTTTCTGGTTATTTCCCGGACCAAATTCCAGGTTACCAATTATAGGTAGATAATGCAAAAAAGAATAATCTACACCTATTAATGTGCAGAATTTATGCCACGCAATGATTATATTTTTAAAAGAGATTAGGCACTGTATATTACTTGGTAGTTCTCTAGAGGAAATATGTAGTATGGCTTTTAAAGAAAATGGAGAGACATAGAAGCTCTCTAGTTCATTTGAAGAAAACCAATTTGTCTCTGCTAACCAGTCTACAGCAATCTTAACTAAGGCAGCTAAATTATAGAACCCTATATTAGGTAGTGCCATTCCCGCGGAACTACGCAATTGCATCAATTTTTCTAGAGCAATACGGGCCTTTTTCATCCCATGCCAGATAAATTTAGAGAAGCATGAGTTTAGCTTCCTAATATCACCTTTCTTTAAGCATAATGGTAAGTTCTGTAACAGGTATAGAAGCCGTGGAAATATAATTGTTTTAATAAGACTAATCCTGGCCGATATTGACAGAGGGAAAGAGACCCACAATTCTAAATCTAATTTAATTTTCTGTAATAGTGATTGAATATTGAGTCTGTACCAGTTATGTGGATTCCTATGTAGATATATACCAAGATATCTAAGGGAATCAACTTCCTTAAACGGGTTTCTCGGTATACCATAACCAGTTCTATGGATCCACATCAATTCACTTTTGTTATAATTCATTTTATAGCCCGAAAAGGAACTGAAACAATTCCAACACTCTAAAATTAATTGTATGCTGAGAGCAGTATTTTAGAGACAGATTAAAAGATCATCAGCATACAGCAGGATTTTGAGGGCTTGCTTGCCCATACGGATTCCCTCTAACTTGTCTCTTAGACAAATGGCTAAGGGTTCTGAGTTAAAAAGTAATGGAGACAAAGGACAACCTTGTCTAGTACCTTTTTTTAATCTTATGCCAGGTGTTAGAGATCCGTTGACCAACAGGAAAGAGATCAAGCTACAATATAAATTACGTACAAAACAAACAAATTGCTCCTTAAATCCAAATTTATCCAAAGCTTTAAAAAGGTATTGCCATTCAATACCTCGAGTCAAACGCCTTTTTGGCATCAAGGGTCAACAGTGCTGTATCATGTTTAAGTTGTTTACCAACTTATATTTATGTTCCACATGTAATCTAAGAGAGTTTTGATTTTTCGCATGTTTTTAGATAAATTCCTAGAGGCCATAAATCCCGTCTGATCAGGATGAATTATCTTTTCAAGGCAGATCATGAATCTAGACGCTATAATAGAAGTTAATAGCTTATAGTCTACATTAAGCACAGATATTGGCCTATATGCGGCGGGATCTTCCAAGTTTTTATCTTTCTTAGGAATTAAAGAAATATTAGCTGCAGAAAAGTAGGCTGAGGGAGAATTGCTTAATGAAAAATAATACTTAAAAAGTTTTTCAAGAATAGGTTTAATTTCATCCGCCAGTATTTTAAAATATTCTGCACGGAGGCAATCTGGGCCTGCAGCCTTACTTAACTTTGCTTTTTCTATCGCTTTTCCAATCTCTTCCTCAGTGATTGGCGCATTAAGCATAGCAAGAAGATCTTCTGTAACTGATGGTGTTCTAATCTGTGCCCAGACATTTTTCCTGATTTTGGTTATAACTATTAGTGTTTGTATATAATTTCTGGTAAAATGTATAAAAAGTCTTACTGATATCTGCCGGATCTGTAGGTCTTTGCTCTCTGTCTTTAATAGCTAATATATAATTTTACTTTTTCCTATTCTTAACCAGCTTAGCCAGGTATTTAGCAGAACATCCGCGATAACCTCTAAACTGTAAGTTATTACAGTTATTATACATCTAATCTCTGACAGGATACCCTCTTCCACTCATCCTCACCATAGAACCAATAACGGAAAGCCAGAAATATATACATTCCACCCAGAACCGAAAGTCCGACTGGAAAAGAAAAAACATGTATGCTTTTATCAAAAGAGCAAACTAAAAGGCTACCCCAAACAAAGTGCATCATCAGAAAGATGCAGAATCTGCCCCGGCTCTAAGACTCCCTAACCCTGAGATTTAAATAGGGAGGGATAGATAGAGTCCGGACCAACCTAGGCACGGCGGTGGGGGAGGGGGGAGAGAGAGAGAGAGACAATTTCTAAATAAACTATTGCTGTATAATACTACTAGTAGCTCAGTATCTAGCCTCTTGAGGGGACCAATTTGCAGAAAAACCACCTTTTAACACACAGATATAGTGTAACTTCAAAAAGCTTCTTATAACTATATAGTTGTTTAGTTACCCTGCCACAGTAGCTTGATTTACACAAATATGAATTTTCTATAGTACAAGTTTATGTATGAAATTTTTATTAGAAATGTTTTTAATAAAATACGGCTCAATTATAAGTTTTTGTTGGTAATGGTGTGCGGTGCTAACGAGCCTTTTTTTCTCAGCCAATAGAATTGAAGTTCAATCCTATTGGCTGATCCAATCATCCAATAGGATTGAGCTTGCATTCTATTGGCTGTTCCAATCAGCCAATAGAATGTGAGCTCAATTCTATTGGCCGATTGCATCAGCCAATAGGATTTTTCCTTCCTTAATTCCGATTGGCTGGTAGGATTCTATCAGCCAATCAGAATTGAAGGGACGCCATCTTGGATGACGACACTTAAAGGAACCTTCATTCTTCAGTCGCCGTCAGATGGAAGAGGATGCTCCGCATCGGATGTCTTCAAGATGGACCCGCCCCACTCCGGATGGAAGAAGATAGAAGATGCCGTCTGGATGAAGACTTCTGCCGGTCTGGATGTCCTCTTCTGGCCAGATTGGATGAAGACTTCTGCCCCTCTGGAGGTCCACTTGTGCCCGGCTGGGTGAAGACATCTCAAGGTAGGGAGATCTTCAAGGGGGTAGTGTTAGGTTTTATTAAGGGGGGATTGGGTGGGTTTTAGAGTAGGGTTGGGTGTGTGGGTGGTGGGTTTTAATGTTGGGGGGGTATTGTATTTTTTTTTACAGGTAAAAGAGCTGATTACTTTGGGGCAATGCCCCGCAAAAGGCCCTTTTAAGGGCTATTTGTAATTTTTTATTTTATTAGGGGGATTAGAGTAGGTGTAATTAGCTTAAAAAACTTGTAATTATTTTTTATTTTCTGTAATTTAGTGTTTGTTGTTTTTTGTACTTTAGTTTATTTATTTTAATTGTATTTAATTGGAGGTAGTTTAGGTAATTAATTTAATTATAGTGTAGTGTTAGGTGTAATTGTAATTTAGTTTAGGATTTATTGTACAGGTAAATTTGTTTTTATTTTAACTAGGTAGCTATTAAATAGTTAATAACTATTTAATAACTATTGTACCTAGTTAAAATAAATACAAAGTTGCCTGTAAAATAAATATAAATCCTAAAATGGCTACAATGTAACTATTAGTTATATTGTAGCTAGCTTAGGGTTTATTTTACAGGTAAGTATTTAGTTTTAAATAGGAATAATTTAATTAATTATAGTAAATTTATTTAGATGTATTTAAATTAAATTTAAGTTACGGGGTGTAAGACTTAGGTTTATATTTAGATTTAGGGTGATTTAAATTTAATATAGTAGCGGCGACGTTGGGGGCGGCAGATTAGGGGTTAATAAATGTAGGTAGGTGGCGGCGATTTTAGGGCCGGCAGATTAGGGGTTAATAAAATGTAACTAGTGTTTGCAAGGTGGGAGTGCGGCGGTTTAGGGGTTAATATATTTATTTAAGTGTTTGAGATGTGCGGGGGGGGGCTTGGTTTAGGGGTTAATAGGTAGTTTGTGGGTGTTAGTGTACTTTTAGCACTTTAAGAGTTTTATGTTATGGCGTTAGCCCATAAAACTCTTTACTGACTTTTAAATGCGGTAGGAGTCTGGACAGGAGAGGCTGTACCGCTCACTTTTTCAAGCAATCGTAATACCAGCGTTAGGAAAATCCCATTAAAAAGATAGGATACGCAATTGACATAAGGGGATTTGCTGTATGCGAAAATCGCAGAAAAAAAGTGAGCGGTACACCTGTACCTGCCAGACTCGTAATACCAGCGGGCGTTAAAAAGCAGCCTTCACTTGGCTCACTCATAGTGTTTTGGTTTCCAAGCTTTTTCCTATACTTAGACGCAACTCCTAATTACAAATTAACAATATATATATATTTATATATTATATAGAACATATTCTGCTATGTGAAGAACATTGGAATGTGAAATATGTCAGGTTAGCGCACTTTGTTAAACGCAACTAGGTTTGTGCGCAATTATGGGTGTTTTCAACTTTTTGCACTCATTGAAGTCTATGGGGTGTATTTATGAAGCAGCGGATGCTGCTTCCAACCCTCTCCGCTTCAGTTCTGACTGAAGCTGAAGTTAAGAAGCACGGTCCTAAGACCACTGCTCCTTAACTTGTCCACCACCTCTGAGGTGGCAGACAGCAATCAGTCCTATCAAATACGATTGGGTTGATTGACATCCTCTGCTAGCGGCCGATTGGCCATGAATCTGCAGGGGGCAGTCCACAAGAACTACTGGTGCAATGATAAATGCCGACAGCGTATGCTGTCAGCATTAATCGATGTGCGGTGGACATGATACGCTATAGCATATAGACCCCTATGAGGGAATAAGTCAACACAGTTGGTCAACTTTTTGTGCTCGTCTTTTTGCAGATGATACAAAAATATGTAACAGAGTGGACATTCCAGGGGGGGTAGACAAAATGAGAAGTGATATACGACAATTGAAAGATTGGACAAATTACTGGGATCTTTTTTGTTTTCAATGGAGTGATAGCAAAAATGCTAAAAAAAAATCACCAGTATTTTGAGTAAGTTTTTCTTTGAAATGTGCAGTAGCAAAGGGGTTAAATGTATTTGACTGCGAATGGCTAAAAGATTTATATATATATTTGAATATATTTGTATATATGTATATATGTGTTTACGTACTATGTATATACATATAAACACTTATAAACACAGACATAAACATGTATATACAGTGCCCTCCACTAATATTGGCAAACTTTGTAAATATGAGCAAAGAAGACTGTGAAAAAGTGACTTTAATGTTTAATCTTTTGATCTTTTGTTCAAAAAGTGCAAAAAATACTCTTCTCTCATGGATAGGAAACAATTGCAAACACAACACAAGTTTATCCAAAAAAAATAAATCTTTGTTAAATATATGTGTGCCACAATTATTGACACCATTTTAGTTAATACTTTGTGCTACCTCCCTTTGCCAAGATAACAGCACTGAATCTTCTCCTGTAAGGCTTATTGACGTTGGAGAATAGATGGCAAGGGATCTGTGACAATTCCCCCATACAAAATCTCTCCAGATCCTTAAAAATTCAAAGTTGACATTGGTGAGCTATCCTCTTCAGTTCACCTCACAGGTTTTCTATGGGGTTCAAGTCAGGGGACTGGGATGGCTATGGCAGGACCTGGATTTTGTGGTCAGTAAACCATTTCTGGGTTGATTTTGATGTATGTTTTGGATCATTGTCCTTCTGGATGGTCCAACCACGACCCATTTTAAGCTTTCTGGCAGAGGCAGTCAGGTGATCATTTAATATCTAACAAACCAGGGTAAGCAGCACTCAAGGGGAAATGTTAAAATCAAATGTTTTATTAGTATAGTTAAAATGACACATTCCAAGGGTTGGGGGACAGAAAACAAGACATCCTTACGTGTTTCGTGCCTGTCGGCACTTAGTCATAGGATAATGTGAGCACTCACAAGTTTGCTTTTCATCCAATCATCTAAAGGTTCACAAGCTGAACACTATTAAAGTCATTTAGACCAGTGGTTCTCAACCAAAGTGAGCTCAAGGCCCGGTACATTTTAGCTAGACATGTTCAGGACCCGATATATATATAGTGAGCAGCAGGGGTGGGCTGATCAGCCAGGCAAATAGGACCTGGGCCGAGCTACCAGCAAGTAGAGGGGCCCACAAATGGCATCTCTGCGGATCCTGGTGCATTCCTTAAGCTGGAGTTTTCAGTTGCCCTATCAGTAACTAAGCAAATAAGTGTGAGTTTAGTGGGGGCCCTGGCGGGGTCTGTCTCTATGAGGGCCATTGAGTGTGGGGTCTGGCCCTGGAGGTTGGGTGCCCTTTCTCTGGACCTTAATGTTGGGGGTCCTGGCTCTGGAGGTTGAGGGGCCTGTTGAAGGCAGGTCAGGGAGGCTACCATGTTCATTTGCATAAAATTTAATATATATATATTGGTCAGTGTGAGAGAGTGTTTCTGGGGCCTTGATTGGTCTCAGTCTGCCCCTGGTGTGCAGTGGGTGCATGACAGGTCGGGGCCCACCAGCAGGGCTATCACGGCCCGGTACTGGGCCACGGCCCGGCTGTTGAGAAACCAGGATTTAGACCATCAAGAGAGGAAACAGTGTTGGTTTACAAAAAACATAACAATGTAGCAAATTAAAAACAGTAACAGAGACAAATATCTCAATCACAATATGAATTAGTGATCTTATTGAAAAAATAAAGCATAGAAAGGAAATAAGATTAGACAATAGTATTGTTCAAATATTAGAAAAAAATATAAAAAATATATAAAATATATATTAAAAAATGGATATAAAAAATGAAAAGATTATTTTTTAACATCTCTATGAACATTTTTATAGTTGGAACTGAACAAGTAAACACAAATAATCCATATATATATATAATTACGTATGCATCACAAACCACTCTTCTTTGAGAATATCAAGTAAATCTAAATACTGCAAATCATATGCATGTGTGAAGTATGTGGTCTATGCAATTCATAGTATCTTTTTAATCCATAAACATAAAGAACAAAAAGAAAACATATAATATTAGGGAGCCAATAAAGTCCATTATATATATATATATATCTATCTGATATATCTACATGTATGCAAAAACATACAACCTAAGTATATATTATATGTTCCGCTTCCAAATATCACATATAACAATTCAGTATGAACACCAGACACAGACTAAATCCATTTATCATTTTTATTTTTACTTTTTTTTAAAATATATATAAATAGTATTAGTCCACAAAGTAGCTCATATCCCACTCTTTATTCATACCCTGGGGCATCTTTGTCTTTAACATGAATATCCAATATAATTCCTTTTTCATCAGGATTTTATTCCTATTCCCACCTCTAGGTGGCAATTTTGCCAAATCAATTATTTTAACCCCTATTTTATGTTCATTTAAAAAGTGATAACAGTTAAAGTGCCTAGCCACTCTCAAATCTTTGTTATAATTTTTAATGTCTCTTTTGTGTTCTCCAATTCTTGACCTCAAGCTACGAGAAAGTGACTCAAAAAGTGAGCCAATTCCGGAAATAATGGGTCTTCCTGGTGGTCTTTCAGGATCCTTGTGAATCTTAGGTAAGAGATGAAAAATGGGTACAACTGGGTGCTCAGGAATAAGGGAGTTCATTTCTTCCTCTGTCAAAACATTCAGAGCCCGCGTGTTGGAGTAATGTCCTCGTCTTTAAGCTAAAGTCATATACGGGATTGCACGATAAACTCCTATAGGTAATACCATCTTGTAATTACCTATAAGCTTCCTTAATTGAATTGCATAGACCACATACTTCACACATGCATATGATTTGCAGTATTTAGATTTACTTGATATTCTCAAAGAAGAGTGGTTTGTGATGCATACGTAATTATATATATATATGGATGATTTGTGTTTATTTGTTCAGTTCCAACTATAAAAATGATCGTAGAGATGTTAAAAATAATTATCTTTTCATTTTTTATACCCATTTTATATATATATATATATTTTATATATATTTTATATATTTTTTCTAATATTTGAACAATACTATTGTCTAATCTTATTTCCTTTCTATGCTTTATTTTTCAATAAGATCGATAATTCATATTGTGATTGAGATATTTGTCTCTGTTACTGTTTTTAATTTGCTACATTATTATGTTTTTTGTAAAGCAACACTGTTTCCTCTCTTGATGGTCTAAGTGACTTTAATAGGGTTCAGCTTGTGAACCTTTAGATGATTGGAAGAAACGCCAATAAGAGGGCAAACTTGTGGGTGCTCACATTATCCTATGACTAAGTGACGACAGGCACGAAACACGTAAGGATGTCTTGTTTTCTGTCCCCCAACCCTTGGAATGTGTCATTTTAACTATACTAATAAAACATTGGATTTTAACATTTCCCTTGAGTGCTGCTTACCGTGGTTTGTTGGATCATCATTGCGGTGTGCTCCGCTGCTGGCGTGCACCACGTCACAGTATCCGGTACCGCCCAAAACATTTGCAACACATGCAGTCTGTCTGTGGAAGGAGAGTGGCGGCGTCAGGCCTTGAGCAGCATAAGGAATTGTTTGATCATTTAATATCTGTTGATGTCCATGATGCCATGTATCCTAACAAAATGTCCAGGTCATCTAGCAGAAAAACAGCCCCAAAACATTAAACAACCACCACCATATTTAACCGTGGCATGAGCTACTTCTTTCTTTTTCTTGAAACCCTTCCAAACGACTTGTGTTAAAGTAGGTTAAGTCGGATTGTAGTTTTGGAGACTTTCTGACCCCAAGACACAACTAACTTCTGCAATTATCCAGCTGTGATATTTTGGAGATATTTTGGCCACTTGAACCATCTTCTTCACAGTGCGTTGAGACAATATAGACTCACGTTCTATTCGGCCGTTGTTAAATCTACCCCTTTGTTTATGACTTGGAATTTTAAAGTATTTGCTCTTGGTTTGACCTTTGCTTGTTAATTGGTACATTTATTTGATTTTACCATGAATTTGTCTATGCTGGTTATGGGCTATATTACAAGGGGAGCACTAATTTAAAATGTGCCTGTAAAAATGTGTCCACCAATTGCCCCTAAAATAAAGCGTGAGGTTCCTTATTTAAATGTAAAATGGTAGCATCTTTATTTATTTTTTTAAATAACTGCCCGAGGCAGTTTTAAGGAGTTAAAGTAAGCGGATGTGGGGTGTGCCGTTACATTGCTGTCTATGGGGACTGTGTGATACCTGTAAATAAACTGTATATGTATATGCTTATATACATTTATATTTATGTATTAATGCGTGTATATGTAAACACATAAATATATATGTATACTCTGCTGTTTATCGCTGAGGGACCTACCCCCTTTGCTGCGCTAGGTTCTCTGCCGTGACTATTGTCATGAGAACAAGGCTCCCATGGGAGCCTATGGAAGCACTCTATCATGAGTGCAAAGCTTCCATGCAATGCGAACGTGAGGTTGTGTTTGCATTGTGCTTAAATTCAATTAACAGTGCACATTTGCGTGCGCTGGTATTATGAGTGGAGCGCAAATATTCCACTCATTGGGGCCGATTTATCAACCTCCTGTCCGACATGATCCAATCAGTGGATCATGTCTGACAGACCTCGCTGAATGCAGAGAGCAATACGCTCTCCGCATTCAGCTTTGCACGAGCAGCTCTTATGAACTGCTGGTGCAACGTCACCCCTGCAGATTTGCGGCCAATTGGCCGCTAGCAAGGGGTGTCAATCAACCCAGTCGTATTTGTTCAAGTTGATTTTGCGCAATGTCTGTCCGCCTCCTCAGAGTAGGTGGACAGGTTATGGAGCAGCGGTCTTCAGACCCCTGCTTTATAACTGTTGTTTCTGGCGAGTCTTCACGGACCTTCAAGCTCCATACGTAGCTTGATAAATAGGCCCGATAATGTGGCCCTATATCTGAACTGTTGCCAGCACTGTGGTCCCTGGGCTTTTGCTGTGTGATCCATTGTTCATGGAACTTTATGTATGTTGCATATTTTTGTTGTCTATTTGTATGTTCTTATTTTGTGAGTATTTGCATAGCAGATCTTTAGCTAATTACATATTGCTAATGTCTAGTTTTATAGTAACGTATTTGTATATTGTGTGAGTATTTGCATATCAGATCTTTAGCTAATTACATATTGCTAATGTCTAGTTTTATAGTAACGTATTTGTATATTGTGTGAGTATTTGCATAGCAGATCTTTAGCTAATTACATATTGCTAATTTCTAGTTTTATAGTAACGTATTTGTATATTGTGTGAGTATTTGCATATCAGATCTTTAGCTAATTACATATTGCTAATGTCTAGTTTTATAGTAACGTATTTGTATATTGTGTGAGTATTTGCATATCAGATCTTTAGCTAATTACATATTGCTAATGTCTAGTTTTCTAGTAACGTATTTGTATATTGTGTGAGTATTTGCATATCAGATCTTTAGCTAATTACATATTGCTAATTTCTAGTTTTATAGTAACTTATTTGTATATTTTGTGAGTATTTGCATATCAGATCTGTAACTAATTACATATTGCTAATGTCTAGTTTTATAGTAACTTACTTGTATATTGTGCGAGTATTTGCATATCAGATCTTTAGCTAATTACATATTGCTAATGTCTAGTTTTATAGTAACGTATTTGTATATTGTGTGAGTATTTGCATATCAGATCTTTAGCTAATTACATATTGCTAATGTCTAGTTTTATAGTAACGTATTTGTATATTGTGTGAGTATTTGCATATCAGATCTTTAGCTAATTACATATTGCTAATGTCTAGTTTTATAGTAACGTATTTGTATATTGTGTGAGTATTTGCATATCAGATCTTTAGCTAATTACATATTGCTAATTTCTAGTTTTATAGTAACTTATTTGTATATTTTGTGAGTATTTGCATATCAGATCTTTAGCTAATTACATATTGCTAATGTCTAGTTTTATAGTAACGTATTTGTATATTGTGTGAGTATTTGCATATCAGATCTTTAGCTAATTACATATTGCTAATGTCTAGTTTTATAGTAACGTATTTGTATATTGTGTGAGTATTTGCATATCAGATCTTTAGCTAATTACATATTGCTAATTTCTAGTTTTATAGTAACTTATTTGTATATTTTGTGAGTATTTGCATATCAGATCTTTAGCTAATTACATATTGCTAATGTCTAGTTTTATAGTAATGTATTTGTATATTGTGTGAGTATTTGCATATCAGATCTGTAACTAATTACATATTGCTAATGTCTAGTTTTATAGTAATGTATTTGTATATTGTGTGAGTATTTGCATATCAGATCTGTAAGTAATTACATATTGCTAATTTCTAGTTTTATAGTAACGTATTTGTATATTGTGTGAGTATTTGCATATCAGATCTGTAACTAATTACATATTGCTAATGTCTAGTTTTATAGTAACGTATTTGTATATTGTGTGAGTATTTGCATATCAGATCTGTAACTAATTACATATTGCTAATGTCTAGTTTTATAGTAACGTATTTGTATATTGTGTGAGTATTTGCATATCAGATCTTTAGCTAATTACATATTGCTAATGTCTAGTTTTATAGTAACGTATTTGTATATTGTGTGAGTATTTGCATATCAGATCTTTAGCTAATTACATATTTCTAATGTCTAGTTTTATAGTAACGTATTTGTATATTGTGTGAGTATTTGCATATCAGATCTTTAGCTAATTACATATTGCTAATTTCTAGTTTTATAGTAACTTATTTGTATATTGTGTATTTGCATGTAAGATCTTTAGCTAATTACATATTGCTAATTTCTAGTATTATAGTAACGTATTTGTATATTGTGTGAGTATTTGCATAGCAGATCTTTAACTAATTACATATTGCTAATGTCTAGTTTTATAGTAACGTATTTGTATATTGTGTGAGTATTTGCATATCAGATCTTTAGCTAATTACATATTGCTAATGTCTAGTTTTATAGTAACTTACTTGTATATTGTATGAGTATTTGCATATCAGATCTGTAACTAATTACATATTGCTAATGTCTAGTTTTATAGTAACTTATTTGTATATTGTGCGAGTATTTGCATATCAGATCTGTAACTAATTACATATTGCTAATTTCTAGTTTTATAGTAACGTATTTGTATATTGTGTGAGTATTTGCATATCAGATCTTTAGCTAATTACATATTGCTAATTTCTAGTTTTATAGTAACGTATTTGTATATTGTGTGAGTATTTGCATATCAGATCTTTAGCTAATTACATATTGCTAATGTCTAGTTTTATAGTAACTTATTTGTATATTGTGTGAGTATTTGCATATCAGATCTTTAGCTAATTACATATTGCTAATGTCTAGTTTTATAGTAACTTACTTGTATATTGTGCGAGTATTTGCATATCAGATCTTTAGCTAATTACATATTGCTAATGTCTAGTTTTATAGTAACGTATTTGTATATTGTGTGAGTATTTGCATATCAGATCTTTAGCTAATTACATATTGCTAATGTCTAGTTTTATAGTAACGTATTTGTATATTGTGTGAGTATTTGCATATCAGATCTATAACTAATTACATATTGCTAATTTCTAGTTTTATAGTAACTTACTTGTATATTGTATGAGTATTTGCATATCAGATCTGTAACTAATTACATATTGCTAATTTCTAGTTTTATAGTAACTTATTTGTATATTGTGTGAGTATTTGCATATCAGATCTATAACTAATTACATATTGCTAATTTCTAGTTTTATAGTAACTTATTTGTATATTGTGTGAGTATTTGCATATCAGATCTTTAGCTAATTACATATTGCTAATTTCTAGTTTTATAGTAACTTATTTGTATATTGTGTGAGTATTTGCATATCAGATCTGTAACTAATTACATATTGCTAATGTCTAGTTTTATAATAACTTATTTGTATATTGTGTGAGTATTTGCATATCAGATCTGTAACTAATTACATATTGCTAATGTCTAGTTTTATAGTAACGTATTTGTATATTGTGTGAGTATTTGCATATCAGATCTGTAACTAATTACATATTGCAAATTTCTAGTTTTATAGTAACGTATTTGTATATTGTGTGAGTATTTGCATATCAGATCTTTAGCTAATTACATATTGCTAATGTCTAGTTTTATAGTAACTTACTTGTATATTGTGCGAGTATTTGCATATCAGATCTTTAGCTAATTACATATTGCTAATTTCTAGTTTTATAGTAACTTATTTGTATATTGTGTGAGTATTTGCATATCAGATCTGTAACTAATTACATATTGCTAATTTCTAGTTTTATAGTAACTTATTTGTATATTGTGTGAGTATTTGCATATCAGATCTTTAGCTAATTACATATTGCAAATTTCTAGTTTTATAGTAACTTATTTGTATATTGTGTGAGTATTTGCATATCAGATCTTTAGCTAATTACATATTGCTAATGTCTAGTTTTATAGTAACTTATTTGTATATTGTGTGAGTATTTGCATATCAGATCTGTAACTAATTACATATTGCTAATGTCTAGTTTTATAGTAACTTATTTGTATATTGTGCGAGTATTTGCATATCAGATCTGTAACTAATTACATATTGCTAATTTCTAGTTTTATAGTAACGTATTTGTATATTGTGCGAGTATTTGCATATCAGATCTTTAGCTAATTACATATTGCTAATGTCTAGTTTTATAGTAACTTATTTGTATATTGTGTGAGTATTTGCATATCAGATCTGTAACTAATTACATATTGCTAATGTCTAGTTTTATAGTAACTTATTTGTATATTGTGTGAGTATTTGCATATCAGATCTGTAACTAATTGTATATTGCAAATTTCTAGTTTTATAGTAACTTATTTGTATATTGTGTGAGTATTTGCATATCAGATCTTTAGCTAATTACGTATTGCTAATTTCTAGTTTATAGTAACTTATTTGTATATTGTGTGAGTATTTGCATATCAGATCTTTAGCTAATTACATATTGCAAATTTCTAGTTTTATAGTAACTTATTTGTATATTGTGTGAGTATTTGCATGTAAGATCTGTAACTAATTACATATTGCTAATGTCTAGTTTTATAGTAACTTATTTGTATATTGTGCGAGTATTTGCATATCAGATCTGTAACTAATTACATATTGCTAATTTCTAGTTTTATAGTAACGTATTTGTATATTGTGCGAGTATTTGCATATCAGATCTTTAGCTAATTACATATTGCTAATGTCTAGTTTTATAGTAACTTATTTGTATATTGTGTGAGTATTTGCATATCAGATCTGTAACTAATTACATATTGCTAATGTCTAGTTTTATAGTAACTTATTTGTATATTGTGCGAGTATTTGCATATCAGATCTTTAGCTAATTACATATTGCTAATGTCTAGTTTTATAGTAACGTATTTGTATATTGTGTGAGTATTTGCATATCAGATCTTTAGCTAATTACATATTGCTAATGTCTAGTTTTATAGTAACTTACTTGTATATTGTGCGAGTATTTGCATATCAGATCTGTAACTAATTACATATTGCTAATGTCTAGTTTTATAGTAACTTATTTGTATATTGTGTGAGTATTTGCATATCAGATCTGTAACTAATTACATATTGCTAATTTCTAGTTTTATAGTAACGTATTTGTATATTGTGTGAGTATTTGCATATCAGATCTATAACTAATTACATATTGCTAATTTCTAGTTTTATAGTAACGTATTTGTATATTGTGTGAGTATTTGCATATCAGATCTTTAGCTAATTACATATTGCTAATGTCTAGTTTTATAGTAACGTATTTGTATATTGTGTGAGTATTTGCATAGCAGATCTTTAGCTAATTACATATTGCTAATGTCTAGTTTTATAGTAACTTATTTGTATATTGTGTGAGTATTTGCATATCAGATCTATAACTAATTACATATTGCTAATTTCTAGTTTTATAGTAACGTATTTGTATATTGTGTGAGTATTTGCATATCAGATCTTTAGCTAATTACATATTGCTAATGTCTAGTTTTATAGTAACTTATTTGTATATTGTGTGAGTATTTGCATATCAGATCTTTAGCTAATTACATATTGCTAATTTCTAGTTTTATAGTAACGTATTTGTATATTGTGTGAGTATTTGCATATCAGATCTGTAACTAATTGCATATTGCAAATTTCTAGTTTTATAGTAACTTATTTGTATATTGTGTGAGTATTTGCATATCAGATCTTTAGCTAATTACGTATTGCTAATTTCTAGTTTATAGTAACTTATTTGTATATTGTGTGAGTATTTGCATATCAGATTTTTATCTAATTACGTATTGCTAATTTCTAGTTTTATAGTAACTTATTTGTATATTGTGCGAGTATTTGCATATCAGATTTTTATCTAATTACGTATTGCTAATTTCTAGTTTTATAGTAACTTATTTGTATATTGTGCGAGTATTTGCATATCAGATCTTTAGCTAATTACATATTGCTAATTTCTAGTTTTATAGTAACTTATTTGTATATTGTGTGAGTATTTGCATATCAGATCTTTAGCTAATTACGTATTGCTAATTTCTAGTTTTATAGTAACGTATTTGTATATTGTGTGAGTATTTGCATATCAGATCTTTAGCTAATTACGTATTGCTAATTTCTAGTTTTATAGTAACGTATTTGTATATTGTGTGAGTATTTGCATATCAGATCTTTAGCTAATTACATATTGCTAATGTCTAGTTTTATAGTAACGTATTTGTATATTGTGTGAGTATTTGCATATCAGATCTGTAACTAATTACATATTGCTAATGTCTAGTTTTATAGTAACGTATTTGTATATTGTGTATTGATTTGAGTTTGTGATCAGACTTACAGCCGGGTATTTTTTATATACTTGTACATTCTGTACGCACCCTTATAGCATTGTATAGCCTAATAACATACTCTATAGATGAGGGTCAAAGGGACATTAAACACTAAGGGCAAGATTACAAGTGGAGCGCTAAATTATTACACACCCGTAAACGGGTAAATTTGCCATTTGTGCGATAATTAACCAGCCATTACACGTGGCTGATAATTGCTAAAATGAGCTCTCGGTAGCAATTAGCACTCAGAAAATGAACCAGAGATCTGGGAGCCGATTTATGTAGCTGCCAATGCAGCAGTTTCTGCTCGAGCCATCAGACTAACCGGAAACAAGAGTTAGAAAGCAGCGATCGTAAGACCGCTGCTCCTTAACTCATGCGCCACCTCTGAGATGGCGGACAGCAATCATCCTGATCAGATACGATTGGGATGATTGACACCCCCTGCTAGGGGCAGCAAATGTGCAGGGATCAGCATTGCACAAGCATTTCCCTAGAAATGCTTGTGCAATGATAAATGCCAACAGCGTATGCTGTTGTCATTTATCGATGTGCGGCGGACATGATCTGCTACAGCGGATAATGCTTGCTCGCACATTGATAAATCAGCCTCCTGATCTCTGGTTAGTTTTCTAAAAGTGCCCCAAATGCCCTAAAATAGAGGGAGTTATAGTTTTTTATTTAGAAAAAATGTAACTTATTTGTTATTAAAAGCAGCTGCACTAGGCAGTTTTTGGTGACTATAGTTGGTGGGTGTGGGATGTAAGAAAAAACCCAGCAGTGAAAGTGCCTTTAATTGCGGTCTATGGGAACTGTGTGTACCACATATATATATATAGATAAATATGCTGCCCTCGCTGCACTGCTTACCCCTTCATTGCGCAAGGTGCTCTTGTGATTGCAAAGCTTCCCAGCAATAGGAACGCAAGCTTGCATTCGCATTGCTGTTAACTTGTAATACCAGCGCACATTAACGTGCACTGGTATTAGCGATATTTAGTGCTCCACTTGTAATCTGAACCTAAATAAATGCATTCAAAGAAATGATTAGTCTGAGAATAACAAGCAGATGTTTTTTTTTAAAGTCTCATTATCTGTTTAAATATTGACAAAGTAATGTCTATAAAACGATGGGAGCTGCCATGTTGTAACTTAGGTTTTCTTCTCTGCTGTAACCAATTAGAGACAGTTATAAATAGGTCACTAGAGTGTGCAGCCAATGGCTGTGTAGAATATAACAGTGCTCTGCTCTTCCATTTCTAACAGGAACTGAAAAGCTCACAATTTCAGAACAGAAAGGGAATGAAATAACTAATGAAAGTATTTTGCAGAGTATTTTTATATTTATAATTTATCTTTTTTATTAACATCTCAAAGTGTTTAATATCCCTTTAAAGACTTTAATCCTTTCTCTGTTAGAATTTATCACAGAATAATTAGACATTTTGTAAAATCAAAGCCCCAGACCTGGATTTTGCAAATGTCTGAATCATTTTTCACAATAAAAACGCACAGTACAGTCCAATTCTTCAGTTCAGGATTCTTACATAGATGTTCTTACATTTTTGGGAATTATCTAATTCAGTAAACTCAACCTCTTTTGTCCTATTATGTCCCATTTTATGCAGCAAATATTTTCAGTTTCCTCTGCTATGTATTTATTTTGATCCCTTTAAAGGGACAAACGCCCAGAGTTATGTGAGAGACCCTAGCTCATGGGGAAAAATAAAGTACCGCTTCTCAGACAGAAAATGTATTAAATATATTATACTAAAAGAGATGTACAGTGTATGATAAATGGCTGTGCAGTCAGCAATCACCACAAGCAAAGAAATAATATTTACTTCCAAACAAGGCTGGAGAGTGTTTATTTTTTGTGTGCAGTGTTCCGTCTAAGCAGTGAAACAGTTAATTAAAGCGATTAGCACACTCTGCACAATTCAGACTGCAAGGTGTGGTTCACTTATTAACTGTTTCACTGCTGAGCTTAGAGGGAACTCTGTATATTGTGTGTATTTTCATTAAGTCCTGCACACAGACAGTTAACCAGTATAGGTCAGAGGGCATCACACACTTTTGTATCAGTATACAGGTGATTTATTTTTCTAACTTAGGTTTTTAATCTTGTCTTCTGTAATTAGCGTACACATATCTGCCGCCTCTGGAAAACTAGGCAGATTCTAACATAAAATAAAACAATATTTTCAAAAGTATTTCTATTCATTAGAAGCACATATTGCTGTTTCTTGTGGTCACATTAGTAATATATGCTTCTTGTATGTACGGTCTGGTTTCTTGTATGTACGGTCTGGTTTCTTGTATGTATGGTCTTGCTTCTTGTATGTATGGTCTGACTTGTATGTACGGTCTGGCTTCTTGTATGTATGGTCTGACTTGTATGTACGGTCTGGCTTCTTGTATGTATGGTCTGACTTGTATGTACAGTCTGACTTGTATGTACGGTCTGGCTTCTTGTATGTATGGTCTGACTTGTATGTATGGTCTGGCTTCTTGTATGTATGGTCTGACTTGTATGTACGGTCTGGCTTCTTGTATGTATGGTCTGACTTGTATGTACGGTCTAGCTTCTTTGTATGTATGGTCTGACTTGTATGTACGGTCTGGTTTCTTGTATGTATGGTCTGACTTGTATATATGGTCTGGCTTCTTGTATGTACGGTCTAGCTTCTTGTATGTACAGTCTGACTTGTATGTATGGTCTAGTTTCTTGTATGTATTGTCTGACTTGTATGTACGGTCTGGCTTCTTGTATGTATGGTCTGACTTGTATGTGCGGTCTGGCTTCTTGTATGTATGGTCTGACTTGTATGTGCGGTCTGGCTTCTTGTATGTATGGTCTGACTTGTATGTATGGTCTGGCTTCTTGTATGTACTTTCTGACTTGTATGTATGGTCTGGCTTCTTGTATGTACATTCTGACTTGTATGTACTGTCTGGCTTCTTGTATGTAAGGCCTGACTTGTATGTACGGTCTGGCTTCTTGTATGTATGGTCTGACTTGTATGTGCGGTCTGGCTTCTTGTATGTATGGTCTGACTTGTATGTGCGGTCTGGCTTCTTGTATGTATGGTCTGACTTGTATGTATGGTCTGGCTTCTTGTATGTACTTTCTGACTTGTATGTATGGTCTGGCTTCTTGTATGTACATTCTGACTTGTATGTACTGTCTGGCTTCTTGTATGTACGGTCTGGCTTCTTGTATGCATGGTCTAACTTGTATGTACAATCTGGATTCTTGTATGTATTGTCTGACTTGCATGTACGGTCTGGCTTCTTGTATATATAGTCTGACTTCAGTGTCTCTTTATGCTGATCAAATCACAAAACAAAAAATACTAATTCTCATTAATAACAGGAAATTCCCAATAATAACATGCAATAAACCTGTATGATAGTTCCTATTTACCAGACATCACTCTAATAAAACAGAACTGTGCAACATATGTGTTGTAGTTAAAAATAAACCCCTTTCAAATCATTCAAATCCCCCTCAATACCTTATTTATCTAAACATGATCAGGTGCATTAATTTCACAAGATAGTAAGAATTGACTCACTGTAAGTAATACAATTAGTGATCTCTTCTGTGCAGTAGTAATGCAGCATTGCAATCAGTGATCTCTATCCTGTATATATCATCCTGTATGTCCTCTGAGACCTCCTGCGCCTTTGGACTTACCTGTGATTTCAAGTGAGTCCCTGAGCCCCGAAAGAGTTTGTCTTCTGAGCGGCCACTAATTCTCTTAGATACAGCTGTAGAAACAGGGCTACTAAAGGGACAGTGAGCACGTTAGAATGTTAACACAATGTAGTTATTTGTAGTAAAATAACTTTGCAATATACTTTTCATTATTTATTTTGTGCATTTGTCAAGTAAATTAGCTCTGAAAAATGTGAATTTGCTAATTCTTAGAGGTGGATATGCACCTGCTGACTTCTCAAGGCTAACCATGATACACATCTGTCTCAAATTTGCTTCAACAGATAACAGCTGCAAATAGGGTTGACACCTCAGCCATGTTTTCCTGGATAATTATGAGTTACACATTCTGTAGGGTGTGCAGGGAAGAACATGTATTGTGTTTCTGGACAGCACTATTTATATTCCTCCCTGCACACCCTGCAGCATGTGTAACTTATAAGTGTTCTGTATTTTAAGGGACAGGTGGCAACCCTAGCTGCAAAGCAATTCTGTTTTATTAACATAATGACTGTGACAAGCTTTGTTTTTCTCTAACTCAAGCCCGGATTAGCGCTCCGAAAATTTACCAAAGCTCAGATCTTTGGTTAATTTTCAAAATGTCCCCCAATTACCCCTAAAATACAGTGCAGTGTGGTTCTTAATAATAAAAAAATAACAGCAAGAAGCAGATATGAGGGGTTGGCGGGTGTGAGGTGTTAGACAAAAAAACTGAAAATTGCCTTTACATAGCGGTCTATGGGGACTGTGTGTTCTCTGTAAATAAATAGGTATATGCTTATATATACACATATAAACACAAATATATGTATATGCTTATATATACACATATAAACACATAAATAAATATGTATATGCTTATATATACACATATAACCACATAAATAAATATGTATATGCTTATATATACACATATAAACACATAAATAAATATGTATATGCTTATATATACACATATAACCACATAAATAAATATGTATATGCTTATATAAACACATATAACCACATAAATAAATATGTATATGCTTATATATACACATATAACCACATAAATAAATATGTATATGCTTATATATACACATATAAACACATAAATAAACATGTATATGCTTATATATACACATATAAACACATAAATAAACATGTATATGCTTATATATACACATATAAACACATAAATAAACATGTATATGCTTATATATACACATATAAACACATAAATAAATATGTATATGCTTATATATACACATATAACCACATAAATAAATATGTATATGCTTATATATACACATATAACCACATAAATAAATATGTATATGCTTATATATACACATATAAACACATAAATAAACATGTATATGCTTATATATATACATATAAACACATAAATAAATATATGTATATGCTTATATATACACATATAAACACATAAATAAATATGTATATGCTTATATATACACATATAAACACATAAATAAATATGTATATGCTTATATATACACATATAACCACATAAATAAATATGTATATGCTTATATATACACATATAACCACATAAATAAATATGTATATGCTTATATATACACATATAAACACATAAATAAACATGTATATGCTTATATATACACATATAAACACATAAATAAATATGTATATGCTTATATATACACATATAAACACATAAATAAACATGTATATGCTTATATATACACATATAAACACAAAAATAAATATATGTATATGCTTATATATACACATATAACCACATAAATAAATATGTATATGCTTATATATACACATATAAACACATAAATAAACATGTATATGCTTATATATACACATATAAACACAAAAATAAATATATGTATATGCTTATATATACACATATACACACATAAATAAATATGTATATGCTTATATATACACATATAAACACATACATACATATGTATATGCTTATATATACACATATAAACACATAAATAAATATGTATATGCTTATATATACACATATAAACACATAAATAAACATGTATATGCTTATATATACACATAAAAACATGTATATGCTTATATACACACATATAAACACATAAACAAACATGTATATGCTTATATATACACATATAAACACATACATATGTATATGCTTATATATACACACATATAAACACATAAATAAATATATGTATATGCTTATATATACACATATAAACACAAACATGTATATGCTTATATATACACATATAAACACATAAATAAACATGTATATGCTTATATATACACATATAAACACATAAATAAACATGTATATGCTTATATATACACATATAAACACATAAATACATACATAAACATGTATGTGCTTATATATACACATATAAACACATAAATAAACATGTATATGCTTATATATACACATATAAACACATAAATATGTATATGCTTATATATACACATATAAACACATAAATAAATATATGTATATGCTTATATATACACATATAAACACAAACATGTATATGCTTTTATATAGACATATAAACACATAAATAAATATGTATATGCTTATTTATACACATAAACAAACATGTATATGCTTATATAAACACATAAATAAACATGTATATGCTTATATATACACACATAAACACAAATAAATATATGTATATGCTTATATATACACATATAAACACATAAATGAATATGTATATGATTATATACACATATAAACACATAAATAAATATATCTTACTAAAAAGGAGAGAGAAAAATATTAGAGAATACAATAATCCTCTAAAAAAGAAAGGGAATAAAAACGGCACACATATGAGGGTCTATGGAATCGATTATCGTGCCCAGAAATTTCACCCTGTTGCTTTGAATAAGAGAACTAATTTCTCTATTTATCTTTCCTCCGAGGGATCAAAAAAGAGGAGAGATTCTGAATGATCTTCCGCCAGTTGAAATGATGGTGCTTATATCAGTTTTATCGTCCAAGTAGGGAGCTACTGCTACACCCCGGGTTCTGGCGACTGCTAGAAGAGCGTCTAGATCCCTCGTAAAAATTCTTGAACCAGTAACTGGATCAAACAGAAGTGCAATGAACTGGAAGTGCTGGACCAGGAACGCAAACCTGAGGAACTGGAAGTGTTCCCTGTGGATTGGAAGGTGAAGGAATACCTCCTTCAGATCTATAGTGGTCATAAACAGCCATTCCTGAATTAAGGGAAGGATGGACCTAATTGTCTCCATTTTGATGAGGGGACATTTAGAAATTTGTTTAATCACTTAAAGTCCAGAACTGGACAGAAAGTTCCCTCCTTCTTTGGGACCATCAGAATGTTTGAATAGTATCCCAAACCTCTCTCTGTGATAGGCATTGGGACAATGACTCCAAAGGAGGAAAGGCTTCCATCTTTCCTAGTCTTGAAGACAGGTTGAGAGGATGAATCTGGCACTGGGTGGATGAGATTTAAAACCTATCTTGTAACCCTGAACTATGACCTCTGTATGCCCCCTACACAATCCAAAATAGGACCGGGGGCCGCCTCTTCATGCAGAATTAGTCTTGGTGGGCCTCTTGCTCTGCATGGATCTATTCAAGGACTCAGTCGGCTTCCAAGAACTCTTGGTTTGCTCTGACTTAGAGGAGGCCTCTGATGCTGGGCTTTTATCAGAACTAAAAGAACAGAATTACGAACTTTGTCCCTTAGATTTATTCTCCTTATTTTACGATATGAAGGCACCCTTGGCCCCTGAAACCGAGGAGATAGTCAAACAAACTCTTTACCTTAAAAGAGAGAGAAAGAGACTAGACTTAGCAGTTATTCTGTCAGAGTGCGTTACGGACCAGAACAGAAAACCTGATGTCTTAGCCATAGGCTAATTAATCTGCGTAATAACAGATAAAATAATTAGTAACCCAAAGGCCGTAATTGTTTCCTGAAAAAGTAGAGGGAACCATCCACCTCGATCATTTTCACTAAGTAGACGCACCAAATGGTAGTCGCTCTAGCAATTGCGGTGACAAGCACCACCAGTAAAAGCAATTATTCCATAGGTTGAAACATCCTCTTTAACAAAGTTTCCATCCTTATATCCGGCGGCTCTATGAACGACTAACTATCCTCACATGGGCTAGTATTACGTTTGGCAAGCGTAAAAATAGTGCCAACCAAGTAGGGATGGGAAAGAGAAAAACCCACCCTCATAGAGAGCCAGGAACCAGGATACTTAAAAGGCAGCCGACGGGGAATCTAATCCTGTTTCACTCATCCTTAATAATGATTGCCAGCCATCAAATTTAGGACCCAATGGTTTGGCTGGCAGCTCGGCCTTTGGAACCTCTAATGTAGTCAAAACCTCCCTTAGTTAGAAAGTGTAAACATTCTGTCCTAAATCTAAAAACTGTATCCTCCACAGGCGGAGGATTATAGACAGCAGACTCCAACCCTGAAAGTTCATACTCTGAAGTTTCAGAGAGAACATTATCCTCCGATAATATTTATCCAACAAATTACATGATGCCACCCCGGTAGGAGTGTAAGATTTAACCTTTTGCTTGCGCTTAGCAGTGCAAGGGAAAGCATTAATGGCCGCAGACACCGCCTTATGAAACTGCGCAGTAACATCTGGTGATAAAAGGCCCCCTCCAGATGGAGGATTAGCAGTGCAATGGGAAGCTGCATGTGTATAAAAAGATGCATGTAGGGTGTGCACCTCACTGGACGATGACTCCTCAGAGGTGGGTGGCTCAGTGGTATCAAAAATGTCAACCTTAGAGCACCCTCTAAAGAATCAGAATCCTTCTAGCTAAAGTACGATATACGGAGGACTACAGAAAAAACAAACTTTATTTTTAATTAAACAAATGGCACATTTATATCACATGGTTGTGCAATGCAGGAATGTCCCTGCTATGAGAAAAAGCGTGCCAAGCTTTTAAGTTGCGCAACCTTCAAAATGAAAGTGAAACCTGTATGTTCCATCTCAGCCTATGAGCCCATAAACATCTTACACATAAAGCAGCATAAAATCACATAAAGCATATATGATTAAACTCAACTGTTCATATCCCCCCTCAGGAGATATTAACCCTTAATTCCATATAGATAAAAGGAGTTACTCTGTGACCCTGTCTTCTCGTGTTTGCAATATGTGTAAAAAATGAAACAATCTTACCGGAATCTATGCCATGGAACAGTGACAAGATCCTTCAAGTTTCATAGATTGTAGCAGCGCTTCTGACATGGACTTTAGTGAAAAAAGCAGGCAACAAAACGCGTCAATGCTGATTGCTAAAGGAGCTGTTAGAATGAGTCTGTATGGTTTTGCAGAAAGACTCTCCCTGCCTCTCCAGACTCTAACTTTCGTCAATGCTCTCACTAAGGCTGACAAGACTACTTAAACTCCAGTCCCATAGCAAAGAGTACTACACTCCATAAGAGACTACTCTGAATCTTCTGACACTTCTCTGCCATCCTCCTGTGTCGAAAGGCAAAGAATGACTGGGGGATGAAGGAAGTGCGGGAGGTATTTAAGCCTTTGGCTGGGGTGTATTTGCCTCCTCCTGGTGGCCAAGTTCTGTATTCCCACAAGTAATGAATGCAGCTGTGGACTCTCCCTGTATTAAGAAGGAAATAAATTATTAACCCCTTAGGTATAATAGGGGAATATGTTGTATACTTTATTAGTCAGGTAGATTGCAGACATTATGCAGGTGTAAGCGTTCTGTGGTAGTTAGGTGGGCGTTCCAGGAGCACAATAGGGAAGATATTACGAACACAAAGGAAGATTGATATAAAGGATATGAAATATTCCCAAAGTATGCAATTAAAGCACTCTAGGCCCTAACTAAGGAACAGAAATTCCCAACAGGATTTTAAAATATAACCTTTATTAATTTTAAAGCATAAAAAAACAAATTTGTTTGGTTGATTAACATACAATTAAAATACACTCCAGTACCTGGATCAATGTAATAGGTTGTATTATAGATCACAAAATATAATAATTTGGCCTGTATATATTAACAGTTACTGTGATCTAAATAATAACCAATTGAAGTTGCTCTCAAATGCTAAGCTACAGTGTTCCGTCGTGCTTAGGGGGCTAAAACCCTAACTAGATTCTCTGTAACATTATCAGCCAGATATCAACTCTAATATACTCAAAAATATGACACCGCACATTTGGATAACAGTGATATCGGAGCGGAACAGACCTGGAACAGAGCGGGTGATACAATACATTGCATGTTATATTTTTTAACATTGTGAGTGTGATTCTTATGTTTTTATATGGTGTAATAAATTTTTTTTATTATCAGTCTGCACTTAGATGCGTTTGGGCGCTTTTCTTCCTTTTATCATTTCTCCAGATTTTTGCATTATGTTTGTGATGGGACTTATCTAAGGAGCGGCCCACTTTAAAACTTCAGAGGAACATTGATTTTTGTCAGCCGTCTAATTGGCTTTGGAGGAACTGTAAGAACTTTTAAACTTTTCAAACTGCATGAAATATTTGTACTTCTGTATAACAACAGGGGCACAATGTGTAACTGACTTTTAACATATTTATATGCTTTATTAGGAATTTTACATATATTATAAGCAGCGCCTTGTATATTACGTTCTTTTGTTTACTGTACAATTATGATTGATATATAATTATAAAATCTCCTCTCCAAAATAAAGATACATCTAGACTCATTAGTTGTTGTATAAAACAATTCAATTGTACTGATTATCGTACCAGATATAATATCCAACCACAATGTTTATATGAAAGTGTGTCAATGAACGTGTTTAATTAATTCAGTATCCATTCCAGTTATGGGTTCATAAAATTAGACACATTTTTTATTATTATAGACTTTAATAATCAGAATTAAGCATTAGTGGTGGTCAGATCCCTCCATGTGATTCATATCAAACACTGTATAATGTCATCTAGTTCCTGATGGCATCATCTTTACAATATCATTAAGACCCGTATGATCTGGTCACCTAATACAAATTGAGCGTGAGTACAGCGGCTGTATTCATTTAATATAACTTAGGCTGCATATGAGTAATTGATATGACTTATGATATGGTCAGATATTTATAAGGTGTATCACTGTTTAGGACTCAGTTTTACCCAGATCACTATCAATCATATAATTTGAGTACTTCTCCTGAATACCGCACCACGATTAATACATTTGTATCAGACCATGACCTACAAATACCGGTGATGTTACCCAGTTAATGAGTAGGAGTATCATGATTATTATGAGCGTTTGGATAGTATTTAATGCAAGCAGTATTTCTTATGAGTAACCGCTGGTGATGAATAATTAAACATAAAGTAGGATTCCTTATACCTTCAGTGTATCACCGTGTATCATATGTCTGCAGCATATGTTCTGAATAGCCGCTTGTAATAAGTAAATTCACATAAGGTTAGAGTATCCTATATATTCAACTAGAGTAACAAAATAAAGAGTCAATACTGATGTGCTTCCTGCGAATAGCTCGCATTCCCTTAGTGGATACTACAGCCTAAGTCAAGAGCGATATAATTATGCTCAATAGCAGAGCTGATATCAAATGATAATAATGTGGATGATTAACATGAGCGCAATAGCTACGTTATTGTGAATATCTCAGCTGATATGATTAATTTTTCATCAGCACAATTAACATAAACATGGCGTTTCCACTGCTAGTGATATAGTGCAGCCTGCGCTGCAATAGTAAAGTGGTCAGAATAGCCATCACTACCCATAGGTTAGGTTTGGACCGCAGTCGTTCAGGTAATTCTAGCAGCTAAACTAAGTCTGGCACAACCCAGACTATGCACATAATTAACTATAATAAGTTAGTAACAAGAGCAACACATGGATCAGGGTACAGGGCAGGTTAAAATATACACATAAATAGAGTGTGAACAAGTTCACCACTCTCCCCTGATGAGTTTCGCCCTACTGGACTTTATCAAAGGCAGCGAGCCGCCAACTTTGTGAGGATTTAAACCCTGTAAACTGGAAGCCCCGCCCCCGCTCCACTGTGATTGAAGCTTCTGTCGTAGACAGAATCCTTGACAGACAGCTGTTCTAGCGAGTAGTGAATTTGAACTGTACATTCTATATTCATCGCATCTAGTCGCTATTTGAAATAAAATAGAGTAAGTTACTCCCTTCGTACACATAAATTATAAAGGATCAGAATCTGTAATTTAATTGTATCATTATGGAATTATATGCCGAATTGAGATATTATATTCAAATGTATTCTGATACATTACATGACTATTGATGGTTCGATCGTATTCTATATTCATGGCATCAAATAGCTAGTTCAAATGGAGTATATGACTCACATAGTACAAGAAAAATATATAAAAGGTCAGTGTTTAAAACGGGTTGAAATAATGTATTTGACTTATGTTGTGATACATTACAAGACTCTTGATAGTTACATCGTATCATACATTATGGATATTCATATAGGTCCTATTGATTATTGAACTTAATAGAAGTCCCAATACATTAAAGGAACATTAAACCCATATTTTTTCTTTCATGATTTAAAAAGAGCATTTCATTTTAAACAACTTTCTAATTTACTTCTATTAGCTAATTTGCTTCATTCTCTTGATAAACATTGCTGAAAAGCATATCTAGATAGGCTCAGTAGCTGCTGATTGGTTGCTGCACATAGATGCCTCGTTTGATTGGCTCATCCATATGCATTGCTATTTCTTCAACAAAGCATATCTAAAGAATTCAGCAAATTAGAAAATAGAAGTAAATTGGAATATTGTTTAAAATTGTATTCTCTACTTGAATCATGAAAGAATTTTTTGGGGTTTAGTGTCCCTTTAAGAGGATGGCAGTAAAAATATATAAAGTAGGAGAGCAAAATCTCTAGTATCTAATACCTTATAAAGGGAAAGTAAGTGTAAGCTGGATGTAAGTAGGACCTATGCGGTCCAAAAATCATACTTTTTAAGATTGTGAACAACGGGCAAATAGCCCTCAAAGTGAACAGAAACTAATATGAATGTGTCTAGATGTGAGAAATATGAAAATAAGCAAACAAGTGACAAACTCTCGTGATACTTGTGTGAAGTTTGTGAAATTTTGTGTGTCAATTCTTATGTGAATATACATAAAATAAACCTATTAAATAAATATGTGCATAGAATAGTATAAAACTATATTCATGGATTTCAGTGATGATGTGAAATGTGTGTAAAGGGGATTATCCCAACCCCTAATCTAACACCTATAATGTGTAATATGACGTGTATAATAATTATTAAAGTGAATACTTATGAAAATATACCACCCAAAAACAGGGGGGGCTATGGTTAATCTCCCAGTTGGTATTGATTTGAACTCATCCACTATGTTGATGTAATCTTCCTCTGATTAAAACCAAAATATATGTTTTTCTTCACATTATGCTAAGGATTAAGGATTATGTGTCATTACTCCTGAACGTATCTCATTAGACCCTTATCATAATTATATATGGAATTCAAGAGGAAAAATCTTTAGAATAGTATTTATATTACTCAATCATAGTATTGATGAGTATCAGATAATCTCCCAGGTAAGTGTCACAATATCAATAGCATGATATGATTCACCTTATATTGTAACCTAAATTTTAATACACTTTCGGTTAGATTTAGAGTTTTTTTCGGTAGTGACCCGCGTAGCTAACGCTTTTTTTTCCAGTGCACCCTTAAGACAACGCTGGTATTTAGAGTTAGCTGAGTGGCTGCGTTAGGCTCAGAAAAGGGAGCGTTGAGCATAATTTAGCTCCACTTCAACCCTCAATACCAGCGTTGCCTACGGTAGCAGTAAGCTGGAAAAACGTGCTCGTGCACGATATCCCCATAGGATACAATGGGGCTGAGCTGGCTAAAAAAAAACTAACACCTGCAAAAAAGCAGCGTTCAGCTCCTAGCGCAGCCCCATTGTTTCCTATGGGGAAACACTCTCTAAGTCTGCACCTAACACCCTAACATGAACCCCAAGTCTAAACACCCCTAACCATACACTTATTAACCCCTAATCTGCCGCTCCCGCTATCGCTGACACCTGCATTATATTATTAACCCCTAATCTGCCGCTCCGGACACCTCCGCAACCTACATTATACCTATGAACCCCTAATCTGCTGTCCCTAACATCGCCGACACCTATATTATATTTATTACCCCCTAATCTGCCCCCTCCAACGTCGCCGCTACCTTACCTACACTTATTTACCCCTAATCTGCTGACAGGACCTCGCTGCCACTATAATAAATGTATTAACCCCTAAACCGCCGCACTCCCGCCTTGCAAACACTATAATACATTTTATTAACCCCTAATCTGCCCTCCCTAACATCGCCGCAACCTACCTACAATTATTAACCCCTAATCTCCTGCCCCGAACGTCGCCGCTACTATAATAAAGTTATTAATCCCTAAACCTAAGTCTAACCCTAACCCTAACACCCCCCTAACTTAAATATAATTTAAATTAAACTAAATAATGTTCCTATAATTAAATAAATTATTCATATTTAAAACTGAATACTTACCTATAAAATAAACCATAATATAGCTACAATATAACTAATAATTACATTGTAGCTATTTTAGGATTTATATTTATTTTACAGGCAACTTTGTATTTATTTTAACTAGGTACAATAGCTATTAAATAGTTAATAACTATTTAATAGCTACCTAGTTAAAATAACTAAAAAAATACCTGTAAAATAAATCCTAACCTAAGTTACAAATACACCTAACACTACACTATCATTAAATTAATTAAATAAATTAACCACAATTAGCTAAACTAAAATACAATTAAATAAACTATTCTATAATAAAAAAACAAACACTAAATTACAAAAAATAAAAAACAATTACAAGAAGTTTAAACTAATTACACCTAATCTAAGCCCCCTAATAAAATAAAAAATCCCCCAAAATAAAAAAAGCCCTACCCTATTCAAAATTCAAAATTACAAAATTACATTGCCCCAAAGTAATCAGCTCTTTTACCTGTAAATAAAAATACAACCCCTCCAACATTAAAACCCACCACCCACACACCCCTACTCTAACCCACCCAAACCCCCCTTAAAAAAACCTAACGCTAACCCCCTGAAGATCATCCTACCTTGAGTCGTCTTCACCTAACCGGGCCGAAATCTTCATCTAAGGTGCGCAGAGGAGATCCTTCATCCGGTAGAAGTCTTCATCCAGACGGCATCTTCAATCTTCATCCATCCGGAGTGGAGCCATCTTCAAAGGAGCCGACGCGGAGTCATCCTCTTCAACCGACGACTGAACAATGAATGAAGGTTCCTTTAAGGGACATCATCCAAGATGGCGTACCTTCAATTTAGATTGGCTGATAGTTCCAATCAGCCAATAGAATGCAAGCTCAATACGATTGGCTGATTGGATCAGCCAATCGGATTGAACTTCAATCTGATTGGCTGATTGCATCAGCCAACCAGATTTTCCTGCCTTAATTCCGATTGGCTGATAGAATCCTATCAGCCAATCGTAATTGAAGGGACACCATCTTGGAGCGTCGGCTCCTTTGAAGATGGCTCCGCTCCGGATGGATGAAGATTGAAGACGCCGCCTGGATGAAGACTTCTACCGGATGAAGGATTTCCTCTGCGCACCTTGGATGAAGATTTCGGACCGGTTGGGTGAAGACGACTCAAGGTAGGGAGATCTTCAGGGGGTTAGCGTTAGGTTTTTTTAAGGGGGGTTTGGGTGGGTTAGAGTAGGGGTATGTAGGTGGTGGGTTTTAATGTTGGGGGGGGTTGAATTTTATTTTACAGATAAAAGAGCTGATTACTTTGGGGCAATGCCCCACAAAAAGCCCTTTTAAGGGCTGGTAAAAGAGCTGATAACTTTTGTAATTTCGAATAGGGTAGGGCATTTTTTTATTTTGGGGGGATTTTTTATTTTATTAGGGGGCTTAGATTAGGTGTAATTAGTTTAAACTTCTTGTAATTTTTTTTTATTTTTTGTAATTTAGTGGGGGGGTTTTGTATTATAGAATAGTTTATTTAATTGTATTTTAGTTTAGCTAATTGTAGTTAATTTATTTAATTAATTTAATGATAGTGTAGTGTTAGGTGTATTTGTAACTTGTAGGATTTATTTTACAGGTAATTTTGTACTTATTTTAACTAGGTAGCTATTAAATAGTTATTAACTATTTAATAGCTATTGTACCTAGTTAAAATAAATACAAAGTTGCCTGTAAAATAAATATAAGTCCTAAAATAGCTACAATATAATTATTAGTTATATTGTAGCTATATTAGGGTTTATTTTCTAGTTAAGTATTTAGTTTTAAATAGGAATAATTTTTTTATTTATAGGAATATTATTTTGTTTAATTAAAATTATATTTAACTTAGGGGGTTGTTAGGGTTAGACTTAGGTTTAGGGGTAAATAACTTCATTATAGTAGCGGCGACGTTGTGGGCAGGAGATTAGGGGTTAATAATTGTAGGTAGGTGGCGGCGATGTTAGGGAGGGCAGATTAGGGGTTAATAAACTTTATTATAGTGTTTGCGAGGCAGGAGTGCGGCGGTTTAGGGGTTAATACATTTATTATAGTGGCGGCGAGGTCCGGTCAGCAGATTAGGGGTTAATTGTAGTTAGGTAGCGGCGACGTTGGGGGGGGAGATTAGGGGGTAATAAATATAATATAGGTGTCGTCGATGTTAGGGGCAGTACATTAGGGGTTCATAGCTATAATGTAGGTGGCGGCGGTGTCCGGTTGGCAGATTAGGGGTTAAAAAATTTTATTAGAGGGTTGGGGGGGGGCTCGGTTTAGGGGTACATAGGTAGTTTATGGGTGTTAGTGTACTTTGTAGCACAGTAGTTAAGAGCTTTATGTTTCGGCGTTAGCCCATAAAGCTCTTAACTACTTACTTTTTTTGCGGCTGGAGTCTTGTCGGTAGAGGGTTTACCGCTTACTTGTTCCAAGACTCCAAATACCAGCATTAGGCAAATCCCATATAAAAGATAAGATACGCAATTGACGTAAGGGGATCTGCGGTAGCCTGGAGTCACGGAAAGAAAGTGAGCGGTAGACCCTTTCCTGCCTGACTCTAAATACCAGCGGGCGGCCAAAAGCAGCGTTAGGACCCCTTAACGCTGCTTTTGACGGCTAACGCAAAACTCTAAATCTAGCCGTTAGTTACTTGTACTGGTGAGGAACAACTATTTCACATCTTATGTTGGGAGAAAATGCACTGTGAACAGAATCAGGGCTAGTTACATAGATATGCAAATAATATTTTCACCATATTTCTCATAACTCTTATTTCCAACATGTGTCTTATAATTAGTCTTTTATCCTACTGTTTGAAGCCTTTAAATCAGTATGTCATAAATTACAAATAGACATAAAGATTATTATGTTCATTAAGGCCCCATGGTTGGACCAAGTTCAAAAAATAAATTCATCGGCTTTCAGATTTTAATAGTGCAGTTTCGAGGTTGCCTCCTCGAAAACCCTAAGCTGACTTTCTCAATGCCCCAGCATAATAGATCTCTTTGGTTGGAGTTGTGGTATCTTAGGAAATGTATAGCTACACTAGTTAAGGTTTTCAATTACTCTTTGTCCTTGGCAGCATTTTTTATGTTCCTTAGGTGTTCCAAGAGTCTGACCCTCAATTTCCTTGTCGTCATTCGAACATAATACAGATTACATGTACATTGAAGTACATAAATCCCGCTTTCTGTGTTACAGCTTATGTATCGTTTTATTTTGTGATTTTTCCCAAATCTGTCTTGGATTGTAGAAGCACTTTTCATAAATGTACATGTACTACAATTACCACATTTGTGGGCTCCTGGGTTAAATGCTGAAATGGTCATTTTCATTTGGAAGTGACTGCTGGTTACAATATCTTTAATATTCTTAGTTCTCCTGAATCCGAATGATGGTTTTGTTCCGAATGTGGTTTTGAGTAAAGGATCTGTCATTAAGATGTTCCAGTGTTTTTTAATTATGTTTATGTTATGAGGAGTTTGCGCATTGTGAGTCATAATAAGCCTAGGAGTTTGAGAGCTTGTTTTATTATTCCTTTTGTGGAGTAAATTTAGATGCGGTGTTAGTCGGGCCCTCTGTTTAGCCTTTTTAATGGATCTCTTACTGTATCCTCTTTTAAATAATCTATCCTCCAATTCTAATGCTCTCATCTCAAAAGTATGGACTTCTGAGCAGTTTCAGCGAAGTCTCAAGAATTCTCCTGTGGGCAAACTTCTCATTGTGCCTGGGGCGTGCGCACTGGTACTATGTAACAGACTGTTGGTAGCTGTTGGTTTCCTAAACAGATCAGTGCTATTAACTCCATCTGTATTTTTGTGTATAGTAATATCCAGGAAGTTTATTTGAACCAGACTCTCCTCGTGTTTTAATTTGATATTTAGTTGATTATTGTTCAAATGGGTGAGGAAGTATAGTAATTCTAAAGGAGTACCCTCCCAAATGAAGAAAATATCATCTATAAATCTAATCCATAACGGTATTAGATCTGTGTACTTATGATTTTCTTCAGTGAATACAAATTCAGTTTCCCACCACCCGAGGAACAGGTTGGCATACGTAGGTGCACAAGTGGTGCCCATGGCTGTCCCTCGGGTTTATAGGAAGAATTGACTGTCGAATGTAAATAAATTATAACTCAGGACCATTTCTAGTAGTTTGAGAACAAAATTGTCATGTTCATCATCTTCCTCAGAATTTTTATCCATGAATTATTTAATAGCTTGTAAACCCTGTTTATGGTTTATCGATGTATATAAGGATTCCACATCCGTAGTTACCAACCAGGTAGATTCATTAAGTGTAAGATGTTCTAGCCTTTGTAAGACTTGCATTTTGTCTTTAACGTAAGATGGCAATTCCTCTACGTAATGGCGTAGTCTGTGATCTATATATTCACTCACCTTCTCTGTCAGACAGCCAATTCCAGACACTATCGGGCGTCCTGGTGGCACTTCAGCGTTTTTGTGAATCTTAGGTAGCATATAGAAAGTGGCTATTTTTGGATTATCAACTGTAAGAAACTTCTTTTCCTTAACTGTGATGATTCCTTCATTATAGGCTCTATTTATTAAGTTAGTGTAAATTTTCATATATCCTTCCATAGGATTAAAAAGAAGTTTAGTGTAACAGGATTTATCTTTCAGTTGTTTTGCAGCTTCTTTCAAATACATTTCTAACGGCCATATCACTATATTGCCACCCTTATCTGATCCTCTGATCACAACTTGGTCCCATTGTTTCATTTCATGGACAGCCAAATGTTCTTTGTATGTTAAATTCTGCTGTGTAGGGAAAATATGTAAAGCTGTTACATCACGACATACCAAATCTCTAAATGTTTCAATCTGTGGAGCATTAACATTTTTGGGTACAAAGGTTGATACTACTTAAAACTCCAGTCCCTTAGCTAAGAGTACTACGCTCCATAAGAGACTACTCTGGATCTTCTGACACTTCTCTGCCATCCTCCTGTGTCGAAGGGCAAAGAATGACTGGGGGATGAGGGAAGTGCAGGAGGCATTTAAGCCTTTGGTTGGGGTGTCTTTGCCTCCTCCTGGTGGCCAGGTTCTGTATTCCCACAAGTAATGAATGCAGCTGTGGACTCTCCCTGTATTAAGAAGGAAATAAATTATTAACCCCTTAGGTATAATAGGGGAATTTTTTGTATACTTTATTAGTCAGGTAGATTGCAGACATTATGCAGGTGTAAGCGTTCTGTGGTAGTTAGGTGGGCGTTCCAGGAGCACAATAGGGAAGATATTACGTAGGTATAGGCGGTCTGTGGAAGCTAGTTGGGCATTTCAGGGAAGTGTAGCTAAAACATGACTTAGGTATTGGCGGTATTAGCATGTTAGCTGGGCTTTCCAGGGGGAGAATAACTAAAGTATGACGTAGGTGTAGGCGTACTTTGGGCATTAGCCGGTCGTTCCAAGCGGTGTAACCTCTACTTTGAATGGGATACGTCACCAGCAGTGCATTATATTCCAATCTCTGAGGTATAGTTTACAAGTAGGTTGTGATCCATGTTTGTCTCACCACCTTTTTAGTGTTGAGACTTTACATAGTGAAACAGGTATCATAGATGTAATAGCAGTAAGGTCACACAGACATTATTTGAAGTGCTCCTACAAAGAAACAGTGTTTGGTTTCAGCAAGTACAATGTCTGTGCTGAGTAAGAACACTTCAAAAATATTCCCCACAAAAAATGCATATGAGTGGCGATGTTTTGCTGATGTACCGCACCGCATTATATCCTATGTCAGACACATTGCCAATCTACAGCACTTCATGGGCAATCCCCTTTTATTAAAATATATTGACAGACTGCTGGAATGCCAGGCCGACAAGGCCAGAAAGGCAGATTCTCGTTCTTCAGTCGATGCTTTAAATATCGTGCCAGAGAAAGAGCATGTTAAATAAGTAGCTGCTGCCCCTTTTGTGAACGATATTAGAGATACCTTATCTCTGTGACCAAGTGAGTAAATGGCAACTAGATATGCGTCCCATGTTTTCTCAAGTTTAAAGGATTACTTGCGGTTATAATTTTTAAGCTAAACAACTAACATATTAAAGTTAATAAACATTAATTAAAACCTACTGACCTATATTTTCTCCAAAACGAAGTTTCATAATGTTCTAAAAGTTATATCTTTCATTCGTCCGATGATGTCATGTTATCCTGCCCACTATTTTCAGCACTGTGTGTTCAAAATACTTAAATCAATAACTTTGTGTTTAAAGCGCCATTTTGAAACCTAGGTATTGTAAACGGATTGGTACAGAGCAAAGGATACCCATGGAGTGGGTTTGGAAAACAATTAAATTTGCAGACAAGATTTCTGATATACGGTAGAGATATGTTAATGAAATGCTATTGATAAAAAGCATATTTGGTGTAGTTTGTTAGTAACAGGCATAGAAAATATTTACTTACAGTGGCCCTTTAAGTAGTCAACCAATGACCAAAATGGTAATTTCTCATATTCAGAATCTAACTTACCAGTTACTATTGCGACTGAACCACACAGACCTACACCCTTCACATGGCTGTTGTTAGCGATTCGCAGGGTCTTCATGGTGCTTGTCACTTTCTCTCTCTTCATAGCGGAACTGATTTTGTGAGGCCAAGTATGTGTAGGACTGCTGCCTACAATGTGTGTCTGAAAACTAAATACACTGACATGTTGACTTCCCTAACTTCAAGACCAAAGCAGCCTCCCATCGGCATATTACCATGCGTTTACCAAGGCTTCCGGAAGCACCGCCCACACCCCTGATTCTGATTGGCCTTTTACACTTAGTCAATTTTCTGAATGGACAACGAATGTGTGACACTGCATGTGAAAGGTAACGGTCTGACACAGTCAACAGTTATAATTTACACCTTAATAAAAAAAAAAAAAAATCCAACTTGGCAGGAGAAAATTGGGAAATACAGGGCAAAACACAGAAGGCGGGAGATACAGATTTTTTCCCATTATTTACAGGAGAACACGGGAAATAAGGGAGGGTTGGCAAACCTAATTGTTACAGAAGCATTAGTTATTTTGTTGTGAAGAGCTTATTTCCCAGCAGCAATGCCTGAACCAGCAAGCCAGCACCTAAGAAGGGCTCCAAGAAAACCGTAACAAGTATCATTTCATAAAGAGTTAACTCTTTTTTTTCAGCTTTTAGAAACTATTGTCTAATCACCTCTGGAGCCAGACTGCTAATTGATAAGATGAACTTGTAAACTTGTTATCTTAAGTACTGTAATCCTATTGTGGCCTGTCAAAGGACAGTGCTCTCTATCTAAATGTGTGATGGGGGATTTTGTGCTTCCCCCCCTCTCCCCCTGGGAGTGCCCTGTGTGCATGTAACCTTAATAAAAAGCAGGCTGGGCATCCCAGTCCTGAGTTCTTGTTTGACCCTCAATCGCAGCGTTGACTCGTTTTTGTGGGCAGAAGGGTATCCTAGCGGTACTGCAGCTAAGGGAGATTATTCTATATTTGCGAGACTCATATAGAATACTATGGAAAGCAGCTTCTCCCCTCTTTAGCAATAGGGATCCAGGCTACTAAGCGGTCCATCTCTCAGCGAGACTAAGGGTAACCGTAACATTTGGCGGCAGCGGCGGGATTTTCCTGGATTTCCTAGGAGAGGTACAGAACGGATGGAGAGCGCTTACGAAAAATTGAAGCGTACAACCCAAAAGGATTTACTTGAAAGCAGAGGGGGGTACGCCAGCAACCGGCCGAGGAGAGAGCTGATCGCAGAATTGACCGAACTGGATCAGAGCTTCACAATGGCGGAAACACCGACCACGATTAGTGACGAAAAAACCAGGATTGTTCGGGAAAGGCTCTCATTATACGGGCCGAACCCCTCCATGGAATTGGTACAGCAGTTGATGGCAGAGGCGGACGAGGATATACGAGAGACTCGAGCCCACGAACTCAACCTAGCGAATGCACACCGCAATGCTGAAGCCCCGCAGGTAATCATCCCTGTCGAAAATGCTGGGAGGCCCAAGATACCCTATGCGGCATTTCTACCCTTCCTAGAGAGCGAGACAGGGATTGATGAATATTTGGCGGACTTCGAAAGGCAATGTGCCCTGCACCAGATTCCCAACAGAGAGTGGCCCACGATATTGTCTGGGAAACTATCCGGGCGAGCCCTGGAAGCCTTTCGTACTCTGGGTGCTGAGGAAGTGACACAGTATGAGCTAGTTAAGGAGACACTGTTGCGACGGTACGCTGTAACTCCGGACACGTATCGCCGACAGTTTCGGGGCACGGAAAAGAAGCCTAACGATACCCATATGGAATGGGCGCTCCGAATGCGGAGAGCGGCAAATCACTGGCTGAGCGGAAGTAAAGCGGTGACTGGGGAGGAAATTTTACAATTGTTTCTCTTAGAACATTTTTATAATGGCATGGAACAGCAAGGGAAGGAATGGCTGCGAGACAGGCGGCCTTCTACCTTAGAAGAAGCAGCCAAATTGGCCGATGAACATTATGACTCCCGTCTTCACGAACCCATGAACTACCGAGCTCCAGCACGGGTCGAACCCAGAGAGGTTTACCGTGCACCCCCTCGTACTGAATTCCGAGCCCCGGTGCCCACAAGGCCCGTCCGACACTCAGGACCACCCAATAACAGCTCTGAGCGTCCCAGACCGACTTGCCACCGATGCAAGCAACCAGGGCATTTCATGGCTAGCTGCCCCCTTAATACGCACCAGACACCCAGGAATTACAATTACCCCTCTGGGTCCTATCGTCCGGCCCGGGCCCTCTGTGTTAACCAAGAGGCCCCTATGGAGGGATATGTGGGGCCGCTTCACGAGGCAGACCCTGTATATGCTGCCTCAGATAACCGCCAGCACCATCGGCAGAGGGTATGGCTCGAGGGGCGATCTACCGAGGGATTGCGAGACACAGGGGCTACTCTCACGCTGGTACAGAGTCATTTGGTGCCAGAGCACAAGCGATCCGGACAGACTGTGGCCGTTAGAGTGGCGGGGGGGGGGGATGTGTACAAAATTCCAACAGCTAAAGTGCATCTTGATTGGGGAGCGGGAAAGGGGGCTGTGAACGTGGGCCTAATGGATAATTTACCTGCCGAAGTACTACTGGGCAACGATTTGGGCCCCATGACTTCTGCCTATGCTCCAGTATGCAACAACGAGGCGGACCCAGTGACTACACGGGCCCAAGCCCGGACGGAGCGAGAGCTCTCACCAGTGCGGGAGACACAGGTAAGACCTACCCCGACCTTGCCTGACAGGTTAGGCCCCATACCCTGGGACACCCCAGATGCTTTCGAGGCAGAGTCTAAGACTGACCCGACCTTACAAAAGTACCGGGAACGAGCAGAGACCGGAGGGGGCGGGGCAGATAACGAAACATTCTTATGGGAAAAAGGGAAACTATACCGCTGGACAGAGAAAAGGGGACAGCGTAGGCGACAGCTGGTAGTGCCCCACAAATACCGTCAAGAAATCCTCAAAATAGGCCACGACATCCCCTTAGCAGGCCACCTAGCCGTTACCCGTACCCTACACCGCATTACTCACACGTTCTTTTGGCCAGGGGTGCACGCTGACGTTAGAACTTACTGTAACACCTGCGATGTGTGTCAACGAGTAGGAAGGCGAGGCGATCACCCTAAAGCCCAGCTAGTAAATATGCCCATTGTAGAGGAACCCTTCAGCCGGGTTGCTATTGACCTAGTGGGACCACTGGCTACCCCTAGTCCCTCCGGTAAGCGATACATTCTTACCGTAGTGGACTACGCTACCAGGTACCCAGAGGCTGTCGCCCTATCCAACATACAAGCGGATACGGTAGCGAATGCACTAGTACAGGTGTTCTCCCGGGTAGGATTTCCAAAAGAAATCCTATCCGACCGAGGCACCCAATTTACGGCTGAATTGACCCAACAACTCTGGCAGGTTTGCAAAATTAAGTCCCTCCTGAGCTCCCCATACCACCCCCAGACGAACGGGCTGTGTGAGAGGTTCAATGGGACCCTCAAGCAAATGCTCAAGACGTTCACTCAGGAATACCGAGACTGGGAACGCTTCCTGCCGCACCTCCTATTTGCTTATCGGGAGGTGCCCCAGGAAACGACAGGGTTCTCTCCCTTCGAGTTGCTCTACGGAAGAAAGGTACGGGGACCCCTAAACCTGATCCGGGAGCACTGGGAGGGAGAGATGGAGGCTGACGGTGTCCCCATTGTGCCATACGTGCTGGAACTCAGGGACCGAATGGAGCAATTAGCCAAATCCGTGCGGGCTAATCTCCAGTTGGCCCAGAGAAGACAGAAAGTATGGTACGATCGGGGGGCCCGAAAGAGAATCTTCACCATAGGACAAAAGGTGTTAGTACTTAAGCCGGTGAAGACAGACAAATTGCAGGCGTCCTGGCAGGGTCCCTACCAGATCGTAGAGAAAAGGGGAGACACCACTTATGTGATAGCTAGCTGCCACGACAACAATCTTAGAAAGACATTCCATGTAAACATGCTCAAGGAATATTTTGAGCGGCCAGAGAACGTGACGGCCGTATGTTGTTCCCCTCAGGAAGACCCCGACAGTTTACCCATTCCAGACCTATTAGAAAAGAGCATCCCCACAGGTATAGTGGGGCAGGTTCAGATAGGGGACCGACTTAGCCCCACTGAAAGGGAGCAGCTCAACCAACTCCTCCAGTCTAAACACCTCACCTTCTCCCCGAAGCCAGGGTACACTACTTTAACCACCCACCAGGTAGATACTCCGGGACAAGCTCCCTTGCGCCAGGCTCCGTACCGAATCCCCGAAGCAGTTAGGACAGGAATGAAGAAGGAGATCGATGAGATGCTCCAGCTCAGGGTAATTGAGCCCTCCGATAGTCCCTGGGCCTCCCCAGTTGTCTTGGTGCCCAAGAAAGATGGGACCACCCGGTTCTGCGTAGACTATCGGAGGCTCAATGAAAATACCGTGACAGACGCTTACCCTATGCCCAGGGTAGACGAGCTACTCGATCGTATAGCCAGGGGAAATTACCTGACCACTATTGACCTCTGCAAAGGTTACTGGCAGATTCCCCTGGCCCCGGAGGCTATCCCCAAGTCGGCATTCGTCACCCCATTCGGCTTATATCAGTTTAGGGTAATGCCGTTTGGGATGAAGAATGCCCCAGCTACATTCCAGCGCTTGGTGGATAGGCTCCTGGATGGCTTCCAGAGTTTTGCTTGCGCCTACCTGGACGACATAGCGATCCACAGTGAGTCCTGGGAGGACCACTTAGCTCATGTGGGAATGGTTCTGGATCAGATCCGGGCTGCTGGCCTGACTCTGAAGCCAGAAAAATGCCACTTTGGGATGGCCGAGGTACAGTACCTGGGTCACCGGGTGGGGTGTGGAAAGCAGCGACCAGAGCCGGCCAAAATAGAAGCTGTCGCCAATTGGCCCACCCCCATCACTAAGACTCAGGTCCTAGCCTTCCTGGGCACGGCAGGGTACTATAGACGGTTCGTACCAGACTACAGCACACTTGCCAAACCCCTGACTGACTTGACCAAGAAGAACTTACCTCGACAGGTCCTGTGGTCTCCCCACTGTGAAACGGCTTTCCAGGCTCTCAAAAATGCTCTAATTAACGCTCCTGTCTTGGCGGCCCCAGCCCTTAACAAACGTTTTATCGTCCATACAGATGCTTCCATGTTCGGGCTGGGAGCCGTCCTCAGCCAAGTAGGCGAAGATGGAGGGGAGCATCCAGTTGCCTACATCAGCCGGAAGCTCCTGCCCCGCGAAGTCAGCTATGCAGCGGTCGAAAAGGAGTGTTTGGCTTTGGTGTGGGCATTAAAGAAATTGACTCCCTATTTATATGGTCAGGAGTTCACTCTGGTCACCGACCATAACCCGTTGGTGTGGCTGAACCGGGTCTCTGGAGATAACGGCAGGCTATTACGTTGGAGCTTATCGTTGCAACCCTTCAATTTCACCATTACTTACAGACCTGGGAAACAGAATGGCAACGCCGACGGGTTGTCCAGACAAACCGACCTCAGCCCCGCATAATCAGCGGTCTGGACAGCCTTAGTCTGCCCCGAAAAGGGGTCAGACCGTGTCTGCCAGAGTGTTCCACAGAAAGGGAGCACTGTTACAGAAGCATTAGTTATTTTGTTGTGAAGAGCTTATTTCCCAGCAGCAATGCCTGAACCAGCAAGCCAGCGCCTAAGAAGGGCTCCAAGAAAACCGTAACAAGTATCATTTCATAAAGAGTTAACTCTTTTTTTTCAGCTTTTAGAAACTATTGTCTAATCACCTCTGGAGCCAGACTGCTAATTGATAAGATGAACTTGTAAACTTGTTATCTTAAGTACTGTAATCCTATTGTGGCCTGTCAAAGGACAGTGCTCTCTATCTAAATGTGTGATGGGGGATTTTGTGCTTCCCCCCCTCTCCCCCTGGGAGTGCCCTGTGTGCATGTAACCTTAATAAAAAGCAGGCTGGGCATCCCAGTCCTGAGTTCTTGTTTGACCCTCAATCGCAGCGTTGACTCGTTTTTGTGGGCAGAAGGGTATCCTAGCGGTACTGCAGCTAAGGGAGATTATTCTATATTTGCGAGACTCATATAGAATACTATGGAAAGCAGCTTCTCCCCTCTTTAGCAATAGGGATCCAGGCTACTAAGCGGTCCATCTCTCAGCGAGACTAAGGGTAACCGTAACACTAATCTCAGGTAAATTTTTATCATGTAACATACAACATTGGTTAACGTGAAAAGTGATTATTCTCTTTTGTATCATACAACACTATACATAGGAATATTTCATTACAGTTTTCATGGTAGCAGAAAAACTGTCTATAGCATGTGGTCTTCTTTCATAATATGTTTTTTTTTAATTTTTTAACCTAACATTTTTATTGAGGCAGTTAGGTACATGGATAGGCAAGGTGTCCGTGTGTCAGTAATACAACGAATTGTGTAATAGGTGTGGTTATGTGGATCTTAACTGCAGCCTATTGTAATAGTATAGAATGTATCACTATCAGACCAGATAAACACTATGGCCTCTATTTAACAAAGTCTGGCGGACCTGATCCGACAGTGTGGATCAGGTCCGCCAGATCTCGCTGAATACGGAGAGCAATACGCTCTCCATATTCAGCATTGCACCAGCAGCTCGCAAGAGCTGCTGGTGTAACACCTCCCCCTGCAGATTCACGGCCAATGGGCCGCCAGCAGGGAGATGTCAATCAACCCGATCGCACTTGATCGAGTTGGATTCTGGTGATGTTTGTCTGCCTGCTCAGAGCAGGCGGACACGTTATGGAGCAACCTTGAACCGCTGCTTCATAACTGCTGTTTCTGGTGAGCCTGCAGGCTTGCCAGAAACACGGGGCCTCAAGCTCCATTCAGAGCTTGATAGATAGTCCCCTATAAGTGGGAAAGTGTTATCAAAGAAGGTAGTGAATATATATAATATATATTATAAGTTTTGTCACAGAAGGAGTTTATGCAACCACTCTGTACAATGTTAGACAGGTGCAATTCAGGAGAATGAAGTTAGTTAGGAATCAGTATAAATTCCTTGATGCAAAACTTTTAGCAATAAAACAGGATATAAGTTTTAACTTGCAAATTCAGAGTAGCATAAGTTCGACTTTAGGTGCAGAGTGGAGGAATAATATTGTAGTGAGTAGCTAACCGCAATACACAACATAAAGTACAAACTGGGAGGAGTTTTCCTTGCAGCTGATCAGTTACTCCTGGTGGCGTGTGACATCACAGAGTTCCGATCGGCTTGAAACAAAAGTAATATTTTCCTTGTTGTGTAAGCAAAAAGATATAATATACAGTTCAGTAGAAATGCAATGTTATTGTACCTTAAGATGAGGAGCTGAGTTGGTGCAGGATATCCCAGAGGAGATTCGGTAAGGCAGAGAGGTGCAGTGTGAGCTTTTAACACAGTTACTTTTCAAAGTTGCTACTTATAACAGGAATAGATACATTTGCAGAAAGAGACCTTGAGAGGTAATCTGGAAAGGAGAGAACAAAAGATCTTTGTTATATTTGATACCGAGAGTTTGTAATCCGAGAGGAGCTTAGGTAAAGGAGACAACTGCTTCCTAGCAGTGCAGCAAAATACTAAGCACAGGTTTGTGAGTCCATGAAGGATTTAAAGGAGAGGAGGCTGGCCTAAATTAAAGGCACAGAGACAAGGTTTGAAAGGGATCCTGACATGACCCCCTCCTCAAACAAGCTGATCCACAGCTTGAGGTCTGGGGCGATCTGGATAATGCCTATGAAACTGAGAAATAAGCCTCATAGCATTGATGCTATCAGCAGGCTCCCAGATATCCTCCTCAGCAGTGCAATTTTTCCAACGTACTAAATACTGTAGCTCACGTTTGAGATATCTGGAGTCTAGGAGCGACTGAACCTCATAGACATCGGCATCAGAGATGGGAATAGGAGGTGGTATAACTGATTGAGTTGATCTAGTAGAATTGCATGGTTTCACTAGGGAGACATGAAAAGTCGGATGAATAGTCAAAGAGGCAGGCAAAGCCAAGGTGACTGCATTTTCATTGACAACTCGTGATATTCGAAAAGGTCCGATGAATCTGCATGCAAGTTTTCTACTTGGAACATGCAATTTTAAGTTCCTCGTCGACAACCAAACCATGTCACCTACAAGATAAATGGGAGCTTTTTTTCTTCTCAAATCAAAAAATTGTTTTTGAGATGCTTGAGCTTTCTGAATGTTTTCCTTGAGGAACCTGAAAATATCCAACAATGAGTTGTTCAATTCGTCAACCAAGGGGGAATTAGATGGGGATATAGAAATTGAGGTAAAGGATGGATGGTATCCATAATTCGCAAAAAACGGTGATATTTTAGTAGATAAATTGGTTAGACTGTTGTAGGCGTATTCCGCCATTGGTAAGACTTTCAGCCAGTTGTCCTGTTGGTAAGAGCAGAAGCATCTGAGGTATTCATCTAACCACTAATTCAATCTTTCGGATTGTCCGTTTGTCTGTGGGTGAAAAGATGTACTGTAACGATGATTGATTTTGAGGAATTCACAGAGCCTCTTCCAAAAACGAGAGGTAAATTGCGTACCCCTATTGGTGATGATAACTGGGGGTACACCATGTAATTTGACGATGCTGTCAAAGAACAAATTGGCAGTTTCTGATGAGGTCGGCAATTTATGGTAGGGTATAAAAGGTGCCATTTTAATAAATGTGTCTATGAAAACTAAGATGGTATTGTGACCCTTGGAGGTGGGCAAATCCACGATGAAATCTAAACCTAGTTGTTGCCAAGGTCTGCCTGCAATAGGTAATGACATAAGAAGTCCGTAAGGAGGTTTTTTTTCAGTCTTTGAGGTTTGGCAAGTAATACAAGAATGTACGTATTCCTCAATGGTCCTTCTCATGTTGGGCCACCAATAGGATCTAGAGAGAAGGTCTAGGGTTCTCTTTACTTCGGGGTGTCCTGCCATAGGAGAGTCGTGATGAAGTTCCAATATCTTGGCTCCGAGGTTATCTGGTATGAAGATCCTGTTGTTGTAGTAATATATACCCTCATGATTGGTTAAGTGTGAAGATGGTAGTTGATTAGTCTGTTGTAAAGAATTTTTTATGTCTAGGAGTAGGTCAGATGTTATGCCAATAAACCTTTCTGTAGGAATGATAGAAGTATTGGTAGATGATACCATTGTAGTAGGCATCTGATGGGATAGAGCATCAGCTTTACCATTTTTATTGGCTGGACGATATATAATTAGGAAGTCGAATCTGGCAAAATACATGCTCCAGCGGACTTGTCTAGAGGATAAGGTTTTATTGTTTTGTAGGTATTGTAGATTTTTGTGGTCCGTATAGATGATGATCGGGTGGTTTGCGCCTTCCAGCAGGTGTCTTCAGAATTCCAACAATCTCCGTATAGCCAGAAGTTCCTTGTCACCAATACCGTAATTCATTTCAGCTGAAGTCATGATTTTGGAGAAATAAGGTCAGACAAAGTCTTCCTTTGTGATAAAAAAGCCCCTATTGCTTGATCTGATGAGTCAACTTCTAGTACGTATTGCAGACTGGCATCTGGATGTTTTAATATAGGAGCAGTTGTAAAGCAGATTGTTAGGTGGTTAAAAGCGTTTTCAGCTTCAGAAGACCAAATGAACGATTTGGTAACACTTGTTATCTATGTGAGTGGTTTTGAAATCCTGGAGAAGATTCTGATGAATTTGCGGTAATAATTCGCAAAACCTAAAAACCGCTGAAGATCCTTTTTATTCTTTGGTGTTGGCCAGTCCCTTAACATCTCAACCTTTTCATTTTGCATCTGGATACCTGCAGGTGAAATTGAATAACCAAGGAAAGAGATATTAGTGCTGTGAAAAAGACATTTTTCAGGTTTGGCATATAATTTGTGTACCCTTAGTCTTGACAACACCCAGCAAAAGTGTTTTATGTGTTCTTCTACAGTCTGGGAGTATATAAGGATATCATTGAGGTACACAACCATGCAGACATCGAGCAGATCCCTGAAGATGTCATTGATAAAATGTTGAAACGTGGCTGGGGCGTTGCATAAACCAAATGGCATCACTAGATATTCAAAAAGACCGTATCGGGTTCTGAAAGCTGTTAGCCATTCGTCACCCTCTTTTATGCGGATGAGATTGTATGCACCCCTTAAGATAGATGCTTCTGATAACCTTTCAATTAATTCTGGTATTAGAGGTAATGGGTATCGGTTCTTTACTGTTCGTTTATTTAACTCCCTAAAATCTATTATTGGACGCAAAGTTGAATCTTTGTTCATGACAAAGAACATTCCTGCCCCTGCGGGGGAAGTTGAAGCTCTGATGAAGCCTTTCCGTAAGTTATCCTGGAGATAAGTTTTCAAGTGTTCGAGCTCGGGCTGGCTTAAAGGGTATATATGTCCAACAGGTATGGTTGCCCCCGGAAGCAGCTCAATGGGACAATCATAGGCACAGTGGGGAGGTAAACTTTCGGCCTCTGTTTTGCTGAAGACATCTGTGAAATCTTTATATGGAGTAGGTAAAACTCCTTGTTAATGGAAGAATGGAGAAGTAAATGTTGAGGATAACAAGTATTCTTACAATAAGTAGATTTGAAACTTACTTGAGCTATTGACCAATCAATAGTTGGGTTGTGTAAGTGTAACCAATTTATGCCTAGGACAACAGAGAAGTGAGGAGATGGTAGTACGTTGAAAGTAAGATATTCAGTGTGTTTCTTCTCTGAAGTTACAAGTATGGGTATGGTGTGATGTGTGATTGGCCCATTACGAGTAGTGGAGCCGTCAATTACACGAATAGACACAGGAACCTTTTTTAACACCAAAGGAATTTTATTATTTTGTACAGTTGTGGAATCAATGAAGTTCCCAAATGCACCTGAGTCGATTATATCATTGGTTTTGAGTCTTTTATGGTCCCACTGCAAAAAGAGAGATAGTCTACAGTAAGATGCATTGCTATTATTAGGTTGAGAGGAATGAATGTATATGGACTTACTCTTCTTGTCCCTTTGTAGTATGGGGCATTACGTTACTGCAAGGGCAGGGTTGGCACAGTACATGCACAGATTCTTATACTTTCTGCGGGACTTCTCCTCAGGAGTAAGTGGACCCCTCAAAATACCAATCTCCATAGGCACTGCCTGTTCTGTTTTGGATGAGGACTGTGTGGCATATGTGGTTGGTTCCTTGTTCTGGGTGTCTGATCGGTATCGTTCTGCCCTCCTTTCCCTTAATCTCCGGTCAATTTGGGTGGACACTTTCATTAAGGCCCCAAGGCTTCTTGGTAGTTCAATCTGAGCAATTCATCCTTTACACCCTCTGCCAAACCTAGGCGAAACTGGTTTTGTAGGGAAACGGAACTCTATGAGGTGTCAGAAGCATATAACTTAAATTAAGTTATATACTCCTCTACAGGCCTCTTTCCCTGTCTTAAACTTCTCATTTTTGATTCAGCAGAAAGTTGTATATCACTATCCATATAGAGTTCATCCATAGTGGAAAGAAAATCATCTAGTGATCCTAGAATCGGGTCATCAGACTCACAGAAACGATCAGCCCATATTCTAGGTTCAGACCGAGGAATGAGATGGTCGTGAGTACTTTCACTCTTTCAGTGGGATATGTTTTAGGCTTTAAAGAGAATAATAATAGGCAAGCATTCTTAAATTGCCTGTACGTATGTCTGTTTCTGGTGAAAGTCTCAGGCAAAAAAACCTGGGGTTCAGGGGTGCTTTCTGGTTGAGTGACTTTGGCTGACAGTGAAACTTTAATGATGTCTCTCAAGGCCTGATTTTCAATTTGAAGATCCCTGATAGCCTGTCCCATCTGATCCACCTTCTGTTAGAGGTTGTATACTATTTGGGGTAATTCTGCTGGATCCATTAGGGGCTTAGTATTATGTCAGTAACACAACAAATTGTGTACTAGGTGTGGTTATGTGGATCTCAACTGCAGCCTATTGTAATAGTATAGAATGTATCACTATCAGACCAAATAAACACTGTAAGTGGGAAAGTGTTATCAAAGAAGGTAGTGAATATATATAACATATATTATAAGTTTTGTCACAGAAGGAGTTTATGCAACCACTCTGTACAATGTTAGACAGGTGCAATTCAGGAGAATGAAGTTAGTTAGGAATCAGTATAAATTCCTTAATGCAAAACTTTTAGCAATAAAACAGGATATAAGTTTTAACTTGCAAATTCAGAGTAGCATAAGTTCGACTTTAGGTGCAGAGTTGAGGAATAATATTGTACTGAGTAGCTAACCGCAATACACAACATAAAGTACAAACTGGGAGGAGTTTTCCTTGCAGCTGATCAGTTACTCCTGGTGGCGTGTGACGTCACAGAGTTCCGAGCGGCTTGAAACAAAAGTAATATTTTCCTTGTTGTGTAAGCAAAAAGATATAATATACAGTTCAGTAGAAATGCAATGTTATTGTACCTTAAAATGAGGAGCTGAGTTGGTGCAGGATATCCCAGAGGAGATTCGGTAAGGCAGAGAGGTGCAGCGTGAGCTTCTAACACAGTTACTTTTCAAAGTTGCTACTTATAACAGGAATAGATACATTTGCAGAAAGAGACCTTGAGAGGTAATCTGGAAAGGAGAGAACAAAAAATCTTTGTTATATTTGATACCAAGAGTTTGTAATCCGAGAGGAGCTTAGGTAAAGGAGACAACTGCTTCCTAGCAGTGCAGCAAAATACTAAGCACAGGTTTGTGAGTCCGTGAAGGATTTAAAGGAGAGGAGGTCTGTACTTTGGAAAATGTCCGCCACAGCCTTTGTCTGTGCCTATCCCTGGTTAGGTATACAAACGGAAAGAGAAGTTACAATCACAACTTATACACAAAATACCTCTGATGTCTTAAATTATAAGAAAAATAAAGATAAAATAAGACCCATGCACATGTTGAAATGCCCAAGGCATAATAGCTTGTCTGTGGAGAAGAGTTACATATTAGGAGAGTAAAATAGGGTTCCAGGACTTGGACCATGTTTCATGTGACTGTATTATGAGGCCTCTTTTTTTATATATAAGATACTGGGTACTCATAGGTTTTGACCACGGCAAGGTTATAATGGCTACTCATAGTAAGAGAGATGTAAGGGATATTAAGTGACCAATATACCTACGAGAGTGAGTGGATGGAAGTTATTATAACCTCTGGTTAAGGGAATCAGCGAACAAGAGCCGCTCTAAAGGGGGAGGGGTATTGGTGTAAAGGAGATTCTAGCCTATTAACATTATTTAATTGAGAGTAGGGGTTGTAGATAAAGGTTTACAGAAAGGTAGGAGTATCTGAAATGGGTTACCTATGTGAAGGTTGGGGGGCAAAGGGATATAGAAGAAAGGAAGCCATTAAAGAATAAGGATGGATACTGTATTGTATGGAGAGTCTAAAGGGATCCCTGATGTTAGTTGAGCTATATAATAAAAGGTAAGGAGAAATAGATAATAATATGACACATATGACATCCCAATAAGACAAGAAAAAAAAGGTTAAATATGGTCAGCGCAATACATTCTAACATATTTGGGCATTATAGCAAGGACTTTCTCTAGGATAAGACATTATGATCAGATTTATATGGTAAGGCCTAATCCGTTCCCTTATAAGGGTACCTTTGCGTCTAACATTATATTGCAACCAGAAAGTGTGTTATTTTCTTAACAGTGAGTATGATAAACTAAATAAGAGATGTTAGAAATGTGAGATAACTAAATAAAGCCAGGTATAATATAGTATTATCTCTAGCTTTGCATATACATAGAAATAGAAAGCTTGGATACATTTGTAAATGCAGATCTAAAGGTGCATGTAGCATTGTGAGTGTAACCTATACTATAGCACGATGTGGTTGTAAGACTACGTACGAGTTAGAAAAATGAAGCTAATTGCTTGACCTAACTAATATTTCAAGGTTACTTAAGCAAGGTATAAGCAGCTCAGTGTCCCTGTTCTAAAGTGAACTATCAGATAGGTACGATATTAAGTGTCAAATAGAGAATGTTAATACCTGCTACATGGGTCCCAGGTATGAGAGTAGAGAAGTAAATTATAGTATCATTTAAGAACAAAAGATAATTGTCTAATACAGACAGGTAGCAGCATTCTGCTATGAACATATCAAGGTTTATACAATCCATGTGTTCTAAGGTTCATGTTCTCAAGCTCATACAAATCTAACAATATGTGCCATAGACAGTGAGTAGATGTCAGATTCACATGACCTTTAGCGCATGCACCGAGTGTTTTATGTTTTCGGTAACAAAATTATTTTATATAAAAGAATGTATTTTATTGTCATTTTTTAAACATATAATTATGCCATTGAGTGTTCATTTTCACCAGGCTAGGTGCTTCATGTATCGATGTATAGGTAGATTGTGATATCCTAATATTCATTCCCATTGTAAACATTAAAGGGCAGTATGTCCATTGCCACAGCATAAAATGTCTAGATACAGGGAGTGTTTAAAATACAAACTTGTGATTGGTTAGACACACCTTTAAGTTAAGGTACAGGTGCACTGTTCAGTATGCATGATTAAGGGACTGCGTTCCCGAAACGTCGCATAACTATCCGTTTATGTGTATTCAATAAAGGACATTTTATTCATTGAAAGGTGCTGAGGATCATTCTTTTAGATTATTGTGTGGATGGAACTCGCCAGCTTTTTTCTACAAGCACCTAGCCGGATATGGTTCTGGGGTTGCTGGTCTCACTTTGGATTGTTTCTGCATATTATTTTATATACCACTGGGTTATCTAAAATCTGGTTAAACTTTAGATGAGATAAAGACATTCTAATATTTGGCAAATTAAATATCCTAAATGATACTCATATGCAAAGTGAGTTGCTAAAAGGAGCGTAGTATATCTGGGAATGAAATAAAGTTATAGTTACTTACAAGTTACTTAAGAAAAGTTACTTAAGAAAAGTGTTTACAACAAAGAGATCCCTTGATTTATATAATATATATAATATAAGATGTAGTGATCTCACCAGACCTTGAGCTGCTATAAAACATAATATACATCACATCACAGACGAACATATCAAACCACAAGGTTATCATCAATAACTGTGATACAGTAGTAAGGTAGATTAAGGTCTATAGCAGGAGTTTTGGTATAGGTCAGACCCTGTATATCTATTAGTATTGGTCTAGGCTACCATAGATTACTGTGCTGTTTCATCCGATGCCAATCGCTTTGTGGTGGTAGGGGTATGAATATTTGATCCTCAGAGACTCACTTCCAAGGCGTTGAAAGTTCCATTGACAGTATTCTAATGATGGAACATCTAGGAACTTTGGCAACCCGCTCACTGACAGGACCTCAGCAGTACTCAGCAAGAGAATTTCAGTATGTTTCAGGCTGAGGCCTAACCAGAACCTCCTCTCGACCGGCCGCATCTCCAGGGGGTCCGGTATCAGGTCGACACTGCTGGGTGAAACGCTATAGGGTAAGCGTGAATCTAGCATGGTGTTTGGTTGCGTAGAGCAGGTCGCAGTCTTTTCAACGTCTCTAGGTGGACTTTCCATGTGATCAGTCACATCTGGGTTACAAAGATAATCACTGTTGTAGACTGCTACTGACTTCTTTGGCACAGCAGTTGGGCTCAACTCTGAGCCAATCTCTCTCATATATTAGCACCACCAAGAGGGAGGTGTGATGTTGTTCCATCTTATGAGCAAGTAATTGTAGTAAGACATTAATCTCAACCTCCATCGTAGGTTAATATACTCTTGTATTTTCCTATATTTTGTGGCATATTATTTTCCACCCTTCCTGAGTTTATGTTAATTTCTTAATGAAACCGCTCTACCTGGCTAAGTATGGGACCGGGGGGATGGTACAATGGTGACATAGGCCGCAGATTGAAGTCTCAGCCGATTAGGATCCTCTAGTTTGTAGATATATAAAAAAAAATAGCATCATGTGAGATCAACCCTCTTCTTCAGTAGATGTGTAGCGCAGATATTGGAGTTATAGTTTTGAAAGTTGAGGATAACTATTAGATTGTTCAGATTAACAACGGAGCAGTTAAGAAACACATCTGAACATGGCTGTGGCTTGGACACGCCCCCCATAATATGTTTTTTATGTTGTCATTTACCGTACAGCATGCTGTAGACTGCCTAAAGTGCCTATTCTGCCTTGTTTTTTTACAACAATGTACTAAGCAATATTGATAGTGTCAGTCATTTCTCCACATTTAAAATGACTGCTGTGACATCAAAAGTCCTCTAGCATAATGGGAACTAGCATTTCTCTTTTGCAGTGTTGTTTTTAACATGCTGGAAATGTAATTCCAAAAACAAAATGTATATTTGTTAATTTAGATTTGTATTTGTTTGTCACAATTTATGTACAATGATAAAGAATCAAACACATTTGTATTTTTTTACAGTAATCATATTCCACTATTTATAAACTGTGCACAACAAGCTACTCTCTGTATTGTTTATGTTCAGGATATTTTAACCCCCCCCCTAGGGTTAACAATCTTGTCTGATAAAATTAAGGGAGACTAAGAAATCAATACATTTCATGTAGGATATCAACATAATATACAGTAGTTACTGGGGGAAAACACTTTCGCCTAGATTTGGAGTTTTGCGGCCAAGGGGGTGCGTTAGCTACGCATGCTTTTTTCTGGCCGCACCTTTTAAATACCGCTGGTATTTAGAGTTCACAGAATGGCAGGGTTTTCAGTGTGTTAGGCTCCAAAAAGGGAGCATAGAGCATAATTTAACGCCACTGCAACTCTAGATACCAGCGGTGCTTACGGACGCGGCCAGCCTCAAAAACGTGCTCGTGCACGATTCCCCCATAGGAAACAATGGGGCAGTTTGAGCTGAAAAAAAACCTAACACCTGCAAAAAAGCTGCGTTCAGCTCCTAACGCAGCCCCATTGTTTCCTATGGGGAAACACTTCCTACGTCTGCACCTAACACTCTAACATGTACCCCGAGTCTAAACACCCCTAACCTTACACTTATTAACCTCTAATCTGCCGCCCCCGCTATCGCTGACACCTGCATATTTTTTTTAACCCCTAATCTGCCGCTCCGTAAACAGCCGCTACTTACATTATCCCTATGTACCCCTAATCTGCTGCCCCTAACACCGCCGACCCCTATATTATATTTATTAACCCCTAATCTGCCGCCCCCAACGTCGCCTCCACCTAACTACATTTATTAACCCCTAATCTGCCGACCGGACCTGAGCGCTACTATAATAAATGTATTAACCCCTAATCCGCCTCACTCCCGCCTCAATAACCCTATAAGAAATAGTATTAACCCCTAATCTGCCCTCCCTAACATTGCCGACACCTAACTTCAAGTATTAACCCCTAATCTGCCGATCGGAGCTCACCGCTACTCTAATACATTTTTTAACCCCTAAAGCTAATTCTAACCCTAACCCTAACACCCCCCTAAATTAAATATAATTTTATTCTAACGAAATAAATTAACTCATATTAAATAAATTATTCCTATTTAAAGCTAAATACTTACCTGTAAAATAAACCCTAATATAGCTACAATATAAATTATAATTACATTGTAGCTATTTTAGGATTAATATTTATTTTACAGGCAATTTTGTAATTATTTTAACCAGGTACAATAGCTATTAAATAGTTAATAACTATTTAATAGTTACCTAGTTAAAATAATAAAAAAATTACCTGTAAAATAAATCCTAACCTAAGTTACAATTAAACCTAACACTACACTATAAATAAATTAATTAAATAAAATACCTACAATTATCTACAATTAAACCTAACACTACACTATCAATAAATAAATTAAATACAATTCCTACAAATAAATACAATTAAATAAACTAACTAAAGTACAAAAAATAAAAAAGAACTAAGTTACAAAAAATAAAAAAGAACTAAGTTACAAAAAATAAAAAAAATATTTACAAACATTAGAAAAAAATTACAACAAGTTTAAACTAATTACACCTACTCTAATCGGATCAGCCAATCGGATTGAACTTGATTCTGATTGGCTGATTCCATCAGCCAATCAGAATTTTCCTACCTTAATTCCGATTGGCTGATAGAATCCTATCAGCCAATCGGAATTCGAGGGACGCCATCTTGGATGACGTCCCTTAAAGGAACCTTCATTCGGCGAGTAGGCGTCGGTTGAAGAGGTTGGATCCGCGTCGGTTGGAAAGAAGATGGCTCCGCTCCGCTCCGCTCCAGAAGAAAGAAGATTGAAGATGCGGCTTGATAGAAGACTTCATCGCGATGATGGACTTCCGACTTCAACCCGATGATGGATTTCTTCAGCCGCCGCTTGGATCCAGACTTCAGCCCGAGGATGGACGTCACTCTTCAGCCCCCCGCTTGGGCTTGGATCAAGACTCTGGACCGATCGGTGAACCTGGCATGGTGAAGACAAGGTAGGAAGATCTTCAGGGGCTTAGTGTTAGGTTTATTTAAGGGGGGTTTGGGTTAGATTAGGAGTATGTGGGTGGTGGGTTGTAATGTTGGGGGGGGTATTGTATGTTTTTTTTTACAGGCAAAAGAGCTGAATTCTTTGGGGCATGCCCCGCAAAGGGCCCTGTTCAGGGCTGGTAAGGTAAAAGAGCTTTGAACTTTTGTAATTTAGAATAGGGTAGGGCATTTTTTTTATTTTGGGGGTCTTTGTTATTTTATTAGGGGGCTTAGAGTAGGTGTAATTAGTTTAAAATTGTTGTAATATTTTTCTAATGTTTGTAAATATTTTTTTATTTTTTGTAACTTAGTTCTTTTTTATTTTTTGTACTTTAGTTAGTTTATTTCATTGTATTTATTTGTAGATATTGTATTTAATTAATTTATTGATAGTGTAGTGTTAGGTTTAATTGTAGATAATTTTAGGTATTTTATTTAATTAATTTATTGATAGTGTAGTGTTAGGTTTAATTGTAACTTAGGTTAGGATTTATTTTACAGGTGATTTTGTGATTATTTTAACTAGGTAACTATTAAATAGTTATTAACTATTTAATAGCTATTGTATCTGGTTAAAATAAATACAAAGTTGCCTGTAAAATAAATATTAATCCTAAAATAGCTACAATGTAATTATAATTTATATTGTAGCTATATTAGGATTTATTTTACAGGTAAGTATTTAGCTTTAAATAGGAATAATTTATTTAATAAGAGTTAATTTATTTTGTTAGAATAAAATTATATTTAACTTAGGGGGGTGTTAGGGTTAGGGTTAGAATTAGCTTTAGGGGTTAAAAAATTTATTAGAATAGCGGTGAGGTCCGGTCGGCAGATAAGGGGTTAATGTTTGAAGTTAGGTGTCGGCAATGTTAGGGAGAGCAGATTAGGAGTTAATACTATTTATTATAGGGTTATTGAGGCGGGAGTGAGGCGGATTAGGGGTTAATAACTTTATTATAGTAGCGCTGCGGTCCGCTCGGCAGATTAGGGGTTAATAAGTGTAGGCAGGTGGAGGCGACGTTGAGGGGGGCAGATTAGGGGTTAATAAATATAATATAGGGGTCGGCAGTGTTAGGGGCAGCAGATTAGGGGTACATAAGGATAACGTAGGTGGCGGTCGGCAGATTAGGGGTTAATGTTAATAGAGTGGCAGCGATGTGGGGGGACCTCGGTTTAGGGGTACATAGGTAGTTTATGGGTGTTAGTGTACTTTAGAGCACAGTAGTTAAGAGCTTTATAAACCGGCGTTAGCCCAGAAAGCTCTTAACTACTGACTTTTTTCTGCGGCTGGAGTTTTGTCGTTAGATTTCTAACGCTCACTTCAGACACGACTCTAAATACCGGAGTTAGAAAGATCCCATTGAAAAGATAGGATACGCAATTGACGTAAGGGGATCTGCGGTATGGAAAAGTCGCGGCTGGAAAGTGAGCGTTAGACCCTTTAATGACTGACTCCAAATACCAGAGGGCGTTAAAAACCAGCGTTAGAGGCTCCTAACGCTGGTTTTTAACGCCCTCTGGTATTTGGAGTCAGTCATTGACGGCTACCGCCCAACTCTAAATCTAGGCCTTTAATTGTACAATTTGATACAGTTTGGCACAACAAAATTCTGCATACAAGTCATATTCATTCAAACAGTCTATATTAAAGGGACATGAAACCCAAACGGTTCCTTTCGTAATTCAGAAAGAACAGCGTAAACAATGTTTTAATTTACTTCTATTATCAGTTCAGATTCATTCTCTTGTTATCCTTTCTTGAAGGAGCAGCAATACACTACTAGGAGTGGGCTTAGTACTGGTAAGCCAATCACAATAGGCCTATATATGCAGCCACCAATCAGCAGCTAGTGCCCAGTTCCTGAGCTCACCTAGCTATGTTTTTTAACAAAGGATCCCAAGAGAATGAAGCACATTAGCTACAAGAAGTAAATGCGAAAGGTGTTTAAAATAGTACTCTCTTTATGAATCATGAAAGAAAAATTTCTGGTTTCATGTCAACAACTTTCTGCAAATAGATTAAACGGTCAGATATGTCAAAATATGTGGCACGTTAACAGTTACGCGCGAGCGAATAGGGGTTTATCGTGGGTGTTTGTGCACGTGGGTTTATCACTCATTTTACTAGTTGAAAGTAAACACAATCGCTTGAGCACAGACACGATTTACGCTAGAATGATTACCGCGTCTTCAGAGCTGTGGTTAACTGTTTTGTGAGACAAAAAATTGTCAGAAAAACACATCAGAAATAAATTACAAAGTTTAGTTACACTCAGAAAAACACATCTCATAAAAATGTTTTTTAAAAAAATATTGCACAAAAAGTTATAAGGGCTCAAAGATATGAGGCAGCCAATAACCTTTAACATAGAGATACATACATATATACACGTCTAAATATATATACGTAAGTGTATGTGTGTACATATCTATTTATATGTGTATATATGTATTGATAGACATATATATATATACACATATTAACATATAAATACAAAGCGCAGAGCCCTTTAGCCTAGATAAAACCATGCAAAAACATATTTATGCAATATTTATATTTAATAAAGTTTTTAACTATGTATTTACTGTAAATATTTTGCATTCTAATATTCTGCACATAGCAGAATATGTTGTATGATCAGATAAGAAGTAATTAAAGCGCCAAAGAACAAATGGCCGGGTCCAAGATTTATAAAAATAATATGTCAATTTATTCAAACAATATCATATAAAAAATTAACATTCCATTAAACCAATAAAATAATAATCAAGGATCCAAGATTTTACAATAAGTTAAAACCAATTATCAGATAAAAACAATTCTTTACTTAAACAGTCTTTCCATATAACAGTGAAGGTTCAATCGTGTGGAATATCTGGCTGTGTGAATTGTTTAGTAAAGGTATTTATGCTTGAGAGACAATTATTGTGTAGTGATCTGTCTGCTGTTGAATGAATGTATTTCACAACATATGGTAAATGGATTTGTGCAATATGAATGTGTTTATGTTGGCAGTTTGTGTCTTCAAATAAACTATATGTGAGTAAAAAAGTGCCAGAAGGTACCAAAAAGTAGTTGTGTCTTCAAATGAAGTGTTAAAAAATTCTTGGAAAAATTGTTAAAAAACAAACCTTTCAAACGATAATCAAAGAACAGTGTGAACAACCTCAATACAACAATTGTAAATTAACGATCTTCAAATTTTGTGCAATAATCATCAAAGGATATAACAATGAATAGTGAAAAAATAAAACTTGCAAGTTAAAAGAAAAAGGAAAAAATAGTCCTGAATGAGTGTGAGCAATCACACAACCATAAGAGATGTCAGATTGAGATATAAGTGTATATTTGTTTTTCCTCCCAAATGAAGTGCAGTGATTTTCTCCCAGTGTTTCTCTCGCCAGTGTAAAGTGCAATCTATCTCCTAAGTGGTGACCCAAACGGTCAATTCAATTTTCTGCAGTTTTTTGTCCTTTCTGCCAAAAACAAAAACAATAATAGTGCAGATGTTTTAAACCAAATAATCCTACCAGAGTGTCACTTACCAGTCGATGCGTTTCGGTCATACACTGACCTTTATCAAGACTGGTTTTACCTTATATTTGGGGTCTTTATATACCCTGTTTGGTTAATGTTTTTTCGTATTTTCTTAGTACCGGAAGTGGGTTTCACTACTTCCGGTTTTGCGTAGCGCTAATGTTTCTTTTTTTGTTTCATTATGACATTTCTGTTGACATTTCATTTCATCTGGTGAAGTCTTGTGGTATTTATCCTTAGTTTTATATAATTTGGGGCTATTATTTTGTATTTGCTTTTGGTTCGAACTTCCGTTTTTCTTATTTTCTTATTGGTCAATAAGAAAAACGGAAGTTCGAACCAAAAGCAAATACAAAATAATAGCCCCAAATTATATAAAACTAAGGATAAATAGCACAAGACTTCACCAGATGAAATGAAATGTCAACAGAAATGTCATAATGAAACAAAAAAAGAAACATTAGCGCTACGCAAAACCGGAAGCAGTGAAACCCACTTCCGGTACTAAGAAAATACGAAAAAACATTAACCAAACAGGGTATATAAAGACCCCAAACATAAGGTAAAACCAGTCTTGATAAAGGTCAGTGTATGACCGAAACGCGTCGACTGGTAAGTGACACTCTGGTAGGATTATTTGGTTTAAAACATCTGCACTATTATTGTTTTTGTTTTTGGCAGAAAGGACAAAAAACTGCAGAAAATTGAATTGACCGTTTGGGTCACCACTTAGGAGATAGATTGCACTTTACACTGGCGAGAGAAACACTGGGAGAAAATCACTGCACTTCATTTGGGAGGAAAAACAAGTATACACTTATATCTCAATCTGACATCTCTTATGGTTGTATGATTGCTCACACTCATTCAGGACTATTTTTTCCTTTTTCTTTTAACTTGCAAGTTTTATTTTTTCACTATTGATTGTTATATCCTTTGATGATTATTGCACAAAATTTGAAGATCGTTAATTTACAATTGTTGTATTGAGGTTGTTCACACTGTTCTTTGATTATCGTTTGAAAGGTTTGTTTTTTAACAATTTTTCCAAGAATTTTTTAACACTTCATTTGAAGACACAACTACTTTTTGGTACCTTCTGGCACTTTTTTACTCACATATAGTTTATTTGAAGACACAAACTGCCAACATAAACACATTCATATTGCACAAATCCATTTACCATATGTTGTGAAATACATTCATTCAACAGCAGACAGATCACTACACAATAATTGTCTCTCAAGCATAAATACCTTTACTAAACAATTCACACAGCCAGATATTCCACACGATTGAACCTTCACTGTTATATGGAAAGACTGTTTAAGTAAAGAATTGTTTTTATCTGATAATTGGTTTTAACTTATTGTAAAATCTTGGATCCTTGATTATTATTTTATTGGTTTAATGGAATGTTAATTTTTTATATGATATTGTTTGAATAAATTGACATATTATTTTTATAAATCTTGGACCCGGCCATTTGTTCTTTGGCGCTTTAATTACTTCTTATCTGATTATCCATTTGTTTGACCGCTAGGGGTCAATTTATTAAAGCAAAGGGTCCCATAGCATTAGGCGCTTAGTGTTAACTTATACATTACTAGAATATGTTGTATGTATTTGTAATTAGATATTCCTATACATACCTATATATATATATCTATACCTATATATAATCATCTCTCTCATATATATATATATATATATATATATATATATATATATATATATATATATATATATATATATATATATATATATATATATATATATATATACAGTATATATATATATATGTATGTATAGATATTTATTGTACCAAAATACCATCAGATATATGTAGAAATATGTATTTATAAATACATAGAACATATTCTGTTAAGTGAAGAACATTGGAATGGGAAATATTCATATTTTCATATCGGGTTAGCGCACTTGAGAATATGTGATCAAGTTTGCGCACAAGTTGTTTTTTTCCCACTACTTTTGCTCCATTGGCTTCTATGGGGAAATACGTTATCGCACGCGCAATATTCTAACCGCGGCTCTTTACGCGCATCAGGTTATGCGTGAGTGTAAAACAGATTACTTTTAACTTGTAATACAAGCGCTACCCAACGCTCACTTAAAGCTTACTTCTAGCATTAAATACCGCTCCACTTTTTAATCTGACCCTATGGCCTAGATTACGAGTGGAGCGCTAAATTGTGCTTTCGCTAGCGCATGGAAGCTTTGTGCATTCAAGAGTGTGTGTCTATAGGCCCCAATAGAAGTCTCCTTCTGAGGCTGATAGACATGGCCCAGAACCAAACATATTAACACATAAAATTATATTGATATAAGCATATACATATTAAGGTGACCACGTGTCCCGTATTGTCCAGGACAGTCCCGCATTTTAAAGGTCTGTCCCGGGTACCTCCATTCATTGTCCCGGACTGACTGAAACTAACTGACAGCATTGACAGGTCACGCGGATTGATTGACTCACTTTCCCTGACTAAGACTAGTCTCTAGGGCGGCTTGTTGCCGGCTTCCCGCAGTGCAGATAGATAGTGAGAGTGTTGAGACTCCTCCTAGACTCCAGTCTCTAGACAACATCATCCCAGGGGGCAGGGGGCCAGACTGCAGACCAGACCAGAGGCGCCGGATATGAATTTATTTTAATATATGCAAGTCAAGATTCCCCCGGCTGGGCCGGCCCACACCCGCCACCCCCTCTGGTTACCGTCTAGTCTAGTCTAGCTCTAGCCTCTATATAATGCAATATGATATGTCGCTGGCTGCGTGGACTACTAACTGGACATGGCCCGTGGAGGACGTTAGTGGAGTTGGAGTTGAGACCGGTGGACTGGAGAGAGTGAATGCTGTGCTGTTGCTGTGCCTGACAACTTCATTGGACAAGCATTAGGTAAGTAACGACATGATCATAGGGCAGAATTTACAGCTTTGCTGCACTCGGTTGGAGAGAACCGTTTGATAAGCTGTAGGAGGAACACATGCTCCCTCCCCTGTGGCTGTCTGTATGCGATGGTCTGACAATGCTTTATTTCCCTGTTTAAATTGATGCTACAAGGGGATTTTTCAATCCTTAACAGTTACTGTATTAGTCTGTCTGTTTCCCCCTGAACATGATTTGTCAACATTATTAACGCATTAGTAGAAGTGAGACTAAGAATTCCTTGATGAGCTCACCATATTATAATGGGTTATCATTTGTAGCTGCTCCCTGGTTGACAGGAATGCTGAAAAAGCAAAATCTGCCATATGCAAAAGTCCATGGATAAACCTCTGAGGGAGACACCCCATCATTTGTGACAGTATAATAAACAAGTGACTAGAATTTCATAGCAGTAGAATCAAAGACCTTCCCCCTTGGCCTCTGCACGTTTATTGTTGCTGCAAATTGCAAAGGTGTTTTGGAATTCATTCAACTCTTATTGCTACAGTTCCATAATCCTGTATATTTCCTTAAGCTTTTACTTGCATTTTCATATAGGACAATATTTTAACACAGTTTCTTTTGACATGGGAAGATGACTTCTTTTCTGTTTTAGGTTAAATGTGTTGGGCATTTAATAAAATATTGAATATGTTTATTTCATTACTTTTTTTTTGGGGGGGGGCAGGGGGCGCGGCCCAGGGGGGGGCCTGGGGGGTGCGTCCCTGAATGGCAGTTTGGATATGTGGTCACACTAATACATATATATTAACAGTGAAAGTCTCTGTAGACCGCAATGTAAAGGCACTTTTCAGTGCTGTTTTTTTTTTTCTAACCCACATCTGCTCACTTTAACCTTGTATAACTGCTTTGTTTATTTTTTTTTGTTTTAAAAAGGAACCGTACACTTTATTTTGAGGGGGACATTTTTTTTCATTAACCATTAATCTGATCTCTGGTTAATGAACTTGAGCACAAAGTGCTTCCGTGAGCTTGTGGTGGCATTAGCCAGCCACTTGTAATGGCTGGTTATTTAACGTGCGCTCATAAACGGATAAACTTGCCTGTTCACAGACACACATTAAATTAGCGCTCCACTTGTAATCTAGCACAATATGCTTAAAATGAAGATTTTACATGATATAAAAAAAAGGGAAAATGACCTAAACACCTAGGAAACTGTAAAAAAGTTTTGCAAATACACGAGATCCCTGGAAATAAGTGAAGATTTGCAGCCCCCCGCCCCTGCAGATGCTCAGACAGAGATTAAAAAACAGCTTTATGTAAATGTGCTAATGAGCTAGCACTGGGGGTTAATTGTTTGTTAGTGACACATAGGGAATATGCCCCTGTGCTACTGACTGCTACAAATACTGCTGTAAGATCTCTCTGTGTATAAGAGACAGAAGGTTAATAAGACGGTGCAGGTAAGTGCTTTATCAGCTGTGTGTGGTCTCCTGCCTGCTGAATGAGCTAGCACTGGGGGTTAATGGCTTTTTAGTGACACATAGGGAATATGCCCCTGTGCTACTGACTGCTACAAATACTGCTGTAAGATCTCTCTGTGTATAAGAGACAGATGGTTAATAAGACGGTGCAGGTAAGTGCTTTATCAGCTGTGTGTGGTCTCCTGCACCCTGAATGAGCCAGCAATGCTGTTTATTTCTGCTGCTAAAAGATATTATTTTGTTGGGTTTGACAGGCACCACTAAAAGGGACATTATACACATCTAACCTTTGTGCCACGCTCCCTAGAGAGACCAGAGACACCTGTAACCTTGTCACAATGCTTCTGATTGTCTAAATCATTTGTTTTAACACCTGTCCTCAAGCTTCCACAACAGGCAGGTTTTCAGGATCACCTCGGATGCGGGCCAGTAAAATAACCGTTTACTAATAAGATGATTATTTCATCTGTGCTCCAGTTCAGATGTCCTCAAAACGTGGCCTGTTGTGGAGGTCTGAGGATGGGTCTGTAAACTAGTGGTCTAAACCAACTGCTTGATTTTTTGAGCGATATAGGGATTTTTTAACGACCGCAACAAAAGCGGCGTTATTTCACCCCCTATAGCGCTGCTATTACAAGTTTTTAAAAATCCGGCTTGTGCGGGTGATATGGATGCGTTGAGCTCCATACCGCACCGAAAACAAGCGCTGCTTTGACGTGCTCATGCACAATTTCCCCATAGACATCAATGGAGAAAGCATGCAAAATTAAAACCTAACACCTGCGATCACGGAATGAAAAGCTCCGTAACACAGCCCCATTGATGGGGAAAATAAAAGTAATGTTAAAACCTAAAACCCTAACATAAGCCCCACGTCTAAACAACCCTAATCTGCTGCCCCCGACATCAACGCCACCTACATAATGTTATTAACCCCTAATCTGCCACTCCCGATGTTGCTGCCACTATACTAAATTTTTAACCCCTATTCCGCTGCTCCCCGACATCTCCGCAACTAAATAAAGTTATTAACCCCTAAACCTCTGGCCTCCCACATCACTACCACTAAATCAATCTATTAAACCCTAAACCGCCAGCCCCCCACATTGCAACAAGCTCAATTAAACTATATTAACCCCTAAACCTAACCCTAACCCTAACATAACCCTAAGCATAACCCTAACCCTTAACCTAACATCCCCTAACTTTAACATAATTAAAATACAGCTAAATTAAACTTACTTTAACATAATTAAAATACAGCAAAATTAAACCAACTAAAACACTAAACACTAAAATTACTAAAAATAAAAAAACCTACCATTACAAAAAATAACAAACAAAATTATCAAAAATAATAACAATTATTCCTTTTCTAATACCCTTTAAAAAAACAACCAAAAATAAAAAAGCCTAATTAACTAAATAATTCCTTTTTAAAACTAAATACATACTTTCCTGTAAAATAAAACCTACGCTAACTACAATATAACTAATAGTTATATTGTAGCTAGCTTAGGTTTTATTTTTATTTCACAGGTTTGTATTTATTTTAACTAGGTAGACTAGTTAGTAAATAGTTATTAACTATTTATTAACTACCTAGTTAAAATAAATACAAACTTACACTAAAACGTAACATTACAAAAAATAAAAAACACTAAAATTACTAAAAAATAAAAAAAACCTACCATTACAAAAAATAACAAACAAAATTATTAAAAATAATAAAAATTATTCCTATTCTAATACCCTTTTTAAAAAAAGCCTAATCTAGCATAAACTAGCTCTTTTGCTTAAAAAACAAACAAACACCCTCTAACAGTATTCAAATCCCCACCCCCCAAACCCACAAAATAAAAATAAATTAAAACTTAAGCTACCATTGCCTTGAAAAGGGCATTTGTATGGGCATTGCCCTTAAAAGGGCATTTAGCTCTATTGCTTTGCCATTAAAAGGGCATTCAGCTCTATTGTGAAATGCCCAAGCCCTAATCTAAAAATAAAAACCCACGCCAAAATGAAAAAAATACATTACAGAAATAACAAACAAATTATCAAAAATAATAAAAATTATTCCTATTCTAATACCCATTTAAAAAAAAACACTCCAAAATAAAAAAACCTAATCTAGAATAAACTACCAACTGATGATTACACATCAGAATTCAGCTCAGACCCCTCTCCCCACTCACTATGCAGAATACGCTTTGATGTATTTCTAAAAAAACTCAATTAAAACAATTGCCCTGATACTGACCTAGTTCAGGATGCCCCCTGTGGTGACAGATACACAATTCTGCACTGGAGTTAGATAAGCAAGCAGAATTGTGAGGATGTGGTAATTAGCACAGGCATGTTATTTACCAAATGATTAATTAAGAGCTTCTCTGAGCCAACTAAATACACACAATTCCAGATGTTACGTCTCCATGGAATAGCAAAGAAATCTAATTTGAAACATATGTATGGTTGAAAGTATAATGTTGAAACTTTAAAAGAGACATTTGAAATAAATTGTTATAATTTAAAATCTATTTAAAATACTCAAATAACACACACACACACACACACACACACACACACACATATATATATATATGACCTTTTTTAGATAAATTAATGTGTACCGCAAACTGCCTGAATAATATATATAATGGTCTAAGAGATACATCACATGTTACATACTGTGTTGGATATAATTAATTAAAAATAAATAACTGCCTTGGTATTTATAAATGTCTAACTTATTTCAAAATAAATAACATTCTTTTGTTTTTCAGACATCTGATATACAAATAAAGTCAGATATACATATATATTTTATTGGTTATACTACTAGTCCACTCATAAAAATGTAACTTTGAAATTATAATTTTTTTTTAAATATTTTAAGTAGTATAGCATGTTTAGTATGAAAATACTCAGATTAAAAAGTATTAACTGGTCCCATACATATTGGACATATTTGTTTGCTGATGCAGGAAATAGTGAGTATATTAAATATACATTTAAAAATATATAAGAATATCTGTATTTTCTGTAGCAGTATTTGATAATGAAACCGTTTTTCTATGTCTGCTGCCCCCATATGGAATAAAACTGGTATTTCAGCCAAGGTATTTGGTTGTTCAGAAAGATGTTTCCAAATAACCAATTAGAGACAAGCATCAATTAAGGGTGTATCCAAATTCTAGTATTTTCTCTGACATTTATTTTTGGAACTTTGGGTTTGCCCAACGCTCAGTCCGGGCCTGAATTGACTTAGTGCTAGTAAATTTTAGACTTAGGTTTAGGGGTTAATAAATTTAATATAGTGGCGGCGACGTTGGGGACGGCAGATTAGGGGTTAATAAGTGTTATGTAGGTGGCGACGGTGTAGGGAGGGCAGATTAGGGGTTAATAAGTATAATGTAGGTGGCGGCGGTGTAGGGGCAGCAGATTAGGGGTTAATAAGTATAATGTAGGTGGCGGTGGGCTCCAGGAGCGGCAGTATAGGGGTTAATACGTTTATTAGAGTGGCGGTGGTCTCCGGGAGCGGCGGTTTAGGGGTTAAACACTTAATTTAATTGCGGCAGGGTCCGTGAGCGGCGGTTTAGGGATTAATACATTTATTAGAGTTGCGGTGGGCTCCGGGAGCGGCGGGATAGGGGGTAAACAGTATAGTATAGTGTGGGTGTTTAGTGACAGGGTACCAATAAAGCTGGGAAAAAGCCAAAGAGCAGCGAGATCGATGACTGTTATTTAACAACAGTCCGCTGCTCATCGCACCGTACTTGGTGCACAGCTTTTTGACAGCTTTTTTGATAATTTTGGAGAACGTATTCAGGTCCGCGGCAGCGATGTTAGGCGAAGTTAGGCGAGCGTATTAGTGCCGTCGAATGCAAGTAAGTTGACAGCTTGATAAGTAGATGCCTATGTATACTCTTAGGAGAAAAAAACAAAGCTATAAGGATAGAAGCAAAATATGTAGCAGACTGTCACATGACCAGAACCCCCAATCAGATTAAATGAACTGTTACCATATTTACCCACTATACTCATACTTTATAAATTGTTATTGATCTGTTTTACTGTAACATATTACTTTGGCAACACATGTAATAATGGCATGCTAATAAAGTATTCTTGACTTGACTATTGTCACATTCCTAATTATTGAAGGTTGCTTCCTTATCAAGTTTAAAAAAACAGATGAAATAAACTAAGATGTGTAAAATAAATAAATTATAAAAAATAAATGTGTGTGTATATATATATATATATATATATATATATATATATATATATATATATATACACACACACACATGTGTGTATATATATATATATGTGTGTGAATATGATATATATATATATATATATATTTACTTATTTATTTATTTTTATATATATATATATATATATATATACATATATAAATAGCGAATATTGGAGTAGCCGTGTTAGTCCAGTAGATAAGATGCTCAAAAAACAAAATATTGCAGTATGCAGTGATACCTTTTTTATTGGACTAACATAATATTTCAAAGACAAGCTTTCGAGAGTTTTCCTCTCTTCCTCAGGTCTAAAGCAATACTAATCATTCTGATATAGATACACATCACATACAACAGATGGAAGGGAGTGAGAGGGGGTGAGAAGGGTGTCATAAAAGCAGAGAATGTGTCTGAAGGAGAAAATAGCTGAGAATAACCAGAAAGAATAAATAGAGGAGAGTAAATAGGCAAGATGAGAGGAAAAACAAAAGGAAAAAGAAACCAATATAGGACAATAAGATGAGAGATTATAGAAAGTTATGGTAGTGTGTGAGAAAGCCAGAGTCTACATTAAGTCCTTCATTTCTGGTATTGAAATGTGTGATCATTTTCATCTCAAACATCTTTCGTTCATGAGAGTCTTTGAAATTCCCTTTAAGAATTTTAATCCTGAGGTTAAGGATGGAGTGACCAGTCTGGGTGAAGTGGTGACCAACAGGAGTACAATATTCATTTTCCTTGTGTCTGTAGACAGAATAGATAGAAAAACGCTACTCAGAGGCCCTAAATCCACTGCAAAACAACAGGACATCTTGTCTCTTGATAGGGTAACCTTTGTCACAGATTACAGTACGGAGTATAAAGACATCTGTAATATTGTGAGTAAACGCTTTAGACTGTTATCAGCTGATGACAGGCTGGTGATTTGTGTAGACCAAGGTTTACGTTGTTCCTTTAGAAAAAGCAGAACTTTAGGAAATATTCTATCTCCATCTGAACTACCTCGCAGTTCAGTAAATGAACAAGGGTCCTGGCTCAGACATAGGGGGATGTACAAGTGCGGCAAATCAAGATGCAAACCATGTGAGTTTAGCATTACTTCAGAGGAATTTCACTCCGAGGTCACGGGTGAGATGTTTAAAATCTCTGCCTGCCTCAACTGTACATCCTCCTATGTCATTTATTTGCTTAAAGGGACACTGTACCCAAAATTTTTCTTTTGTGATTCAGATTGAGCATGAAATTTTAAGCAACTTTCTAATTTACTCCTATTATCAAATTTTCTTCATTCTCTTAGTATCTTTATTTGAAATGCAAGAATGCAAGTTTAGATGCCGGCCCATTTTTGGTGAACAACCTGGGTTGTCCTTGCTGATTGGTGGATAAATTCATCCACCAATAAAAAAGTGTTGTCCAGAGTACTGAAACCAAAAAAACACTTAGATGCCTTCTTTTTCAAATAATGATAGCAAGAGAACAAAGAAAAATTGATAATAGGAGTAAATTAGAAAGTTGCTTAAAATTGTATGCTCTTTCTGAATTACAAAAGAAAAATTTTTGGTTCAGTGTCCCTTTAAGAGCATTGAGTGCCATTTACAATATGTGGGACTCACTAGTACTGAAATGAATGCCAGAATATGCAACCACCTGTCTACTATTAAAATCAGAGAAGCAACAACTCCCCTTGTAAAAAACTTCAAATTTGTTCATAACAATAGTAGCGCCACCTTGAGGTGGCAAGCCTTGAATGGGTTAAAACTCCCTTACGTGGAGGTGATAGAGGTCAGATTTTAAGCAAACGAGAGATGTTTTGAATATTCAAGTTACAGACTCGAGTCCCCAAGGGTCTTAATTCTGAATACGACCTAATCAATTATTGGAAGTAAGAGGTTGATCAGATAGATGTGGATAATATTAAATGCTTATATATATGTCACCTATGATGGAATATCTGATTATTGGTATAAAGGGCACTTATTGAGGCCATAGCTGTATATACTTATACTAATGGCTTTATATTATTCCATAACTTAAAAGTGCTCACTCCATCTGTAGTCTTATCTCTTTTTCCCATTTAAATCCTAAGTTTTTATTCTTATTTTCAGTTTCTAACTTTCAATTTTCAAACTACATATTCTCTATTATTTTTTCTTATTTTTTGTTATTTTTTCTGATTGTACCCTTTTGCCTCTGTGATTTCACTTATAACTGATAATGCTCTAACACACTAATTTTTACATAGACCATGATGCTGGACAGTAATTATATATGTATGCTTCCAGGCTATAGCATCTAAGTTAATACTATAGGGACATTTCGTTTTCTAGCTTAATATGTATAGAGACAAGTGTTTATGGCTTTTATTATTTCTAAATACAGTTGTTACATTCCTTGTTCTCTTCATTTCCCTTATATTATTTACAAGTTGTAGGATATTGAAGGCAACCAACTCTTGATGTTAGTAAGAAGGCTCAGATTATTTTGGTACAATAGCATATAGTATATGTTTGCCTATAAAAAGAGTAAGGTTATCTTATCCACTTTAGTTTAATACTTTGCAACTGTGTATGTGTATATATATATTTTGCCCGGTATGAAAATGGTTAAAGTTTTATGTTTACCAACTCACACATTGGAAAAAATTCCAATTAACCAATGAAAATGTTTTCTGCTTTTTAAATAGAACAGCACAGGTGCATACAATCAGCTATGATTACAGCATTACGCCGAAACATATTAGCTTGAAGTACCATGTGCTGACTGTTTGTATTGACCCCCCATGGGTTATTTTATCCTATTTTTTTTTGCAAATAAATTTTTTATTGAAGTTGAAATAAGTATTAACAAACAAGATTCACCTTTAGAACAGTATTACATCAAAGAGGGTCTTACATTGTCTATAATCTAAGTTTGGTGACAAAACAGTATTGACATATAATAAGAGAGTTACGTATATTCATAGTTAAACATGGTGCTAGACAAAAGTGCAGGTGAAATGAAATAGAACTTCATTTTATATTATTTTATTGGCAAGTGATCTCCACAACACAATGGAAGACGCTTCATGGCATATCTGAGTCAGAGCTTCAGTCTGTGGAGAGTTAGTATGTGTGTTGGCCACTCTTGGGCCGACATATATAGGGGGGAAGGGGATATCAGCGGGCAAAAAGCCGCTCAGATAGAAGAGGGGGGAATGGAGGGGCGGAGCCTTCTAATCAATGCGGTGGAGCTTATAATATAATTAAGTATGGGTTGGTTTCCTCTTCTGTTAAATAGATAAGTTATGCCAAGCCATGCCTTCCCAGTTAGCACAGCCCGACAGTATCTATAGCAACTGAGAGGTGGAATTATATATTCTAGGGTGGGACGTGGGATGGATAAGACAGCTACTGGACCCTTAAAGTCTGTCTGGAAGGAGAGGGGGAGACTAAGTGAGACTGGATGGGAAGTAGACTATAAATGGGTTAGTTTAATTCAGAAGAATTACTACTAAGCAATATAGAGATAGCCAAACCCTGCTCTAGAGCCCTATAGTCAGGGCAGTACAGGTAGGACTGGTTTGAAATTAGATTAGTGAAAGATATAGGTGTAAACAAACTATATATACTATATAAGTTCCTACAGTGACAGTGTATGTAGCATTAAGCTATATCATGGAAACTTAACTCAGACTTACAGGCTTCTTGTTGGATGTGCCAGTTGGTTATAAACTCAGAAAAAATTTGCTAAATAGAAGAACACATAGCATTTAAACATATATGGTCTCAGCGAAAATATTATGAATAGGCAGTAAGTGAAATAAGGATATATAGAGGATGCTTTACTGGGGATTCATTTAGTATTATTTATTTGCTGCTGTTAACAAGTCTAAGTTCCAGAGGTCATACAAAGATGGAATATCAAAGTAGTTGTTCTACACTACCCAGCAGTAAAGGTGGATACTAGGGCATTATATTAGTATAGGGAAAACATCCAAAAATAATTCCTAGGCTATAGAAGGGTTCCACTCCAAGTTAACATACGTGTACATATTACCCTCATGTATCCGTGGTGTCACTTTAATTAACAAACAGGATGATGCAACCATACGTGTTTATAAAGCTCTCCAATATAATAGAGTTAGAAGAGCAACATAAATAGGATAGAGACAAGCTGCCAACATGTGAAGTGTTACCACATTATGACTCAGATTGTAAAACACACTTATGGAAGCTTTGATAGTCCTGATTATATCCAATAGTGCGGGAGGAATGTGAGAAGAGTCTGGCATGCAATACATAACAGTACTTAACTATAGCATATTAAATGTAACCATGAACACATTATACATCAGTCACAGAAAATCCTGCAGGCAAGAGAACCGGGAAGTATTTGGGTGTCTTCACATGAATAGCGAGGGAGGGTTTTAGAATAATCCACGCCACCACTAAGCAGTTGTCCCAAATAAATAGGTAACAGGTCACTGTTGCAGGTATAAATTATATTTTGGGGCGCTGGCAGTATAGGTTTGGGTGGGTAGATAGTAGAAATAATGACGGGCGAATGTGGGGGCAAATATAGCCCCAGCAATGTAGGAGATTCATCTGTATCCTTAGGGAGTACCCGTGGGTTAACCCGCACCAAAGCGGTACCACAGACTTAGAGGGTTTGCTAAGACAGACTGTCCTGGGTCCCACAACCATCTCAAATATCTGCTCGGAGCTCCTAATGGGAAACCGGTGGTGTTGATAGCGCTCCGAGAAAGCGCCTCACAGATGCCGACAAAAGTTGTGTCCTTCCTACTACAGATGACAAATAACCTCCCTTGGGCAAATTGTGTAGACCGGTAGCCTTTGTTTACCTGCACAGAGTCACAGGATCTCCCGGTAGATGACTGGGTGTACAGAGCCTCTGCGGTGCTGTTTAGCTGTACACAGTGCTCCGTGAGGCTAAGCTGAAGCCCCATGTCGATCTGGCTGGATGCGGTCTCCGTGAGTTGCTTCTGATGACTCAGATCTGACAAGACCGTCTGTAAACCACTATGCGGTATTTCCAAGTCAGGGTCGGAAGTGAACCCGTCAGCAAGATTTGGTGTAGCCCCCATAGTGCTTCGCAGAGGAGGATATGTTACCAGCTCCGATGTCTCTCGAATTAGAGGCCGGCGGGGTAGCATTGCTGTGAGCTTGTCTGCCATGGCGGCCAGGTCCCTCTTCAGCTCGCCGTAACAGGTTTGGAGCGAGTGTTCCATCCTAGCCTCCCATCTAGTTAGAGGTTCCATTCTGAGTCAAAATGGCGATTCGCGCCACTGCAGCTAGAAATTTGGCATCAGCTTTAGGCTTAATTTATCCGTGAGATTCACAGTTAGTTCGCTTAGTGCCTAAGCATCAGAGTAGTTTCAATGTGAATCCTGAATAACAGGTAAAGAGACCTCCTAGATAATATAAATTACACTTTTTAAAGTTATATCTGAGGAGCTCTAGAGATGCACGTCTGGTCGCTCTGCTTGTTGGCTCCGCCCCCCATTTTATCCTATTTGAAATACAATAAATATTGAATTTTTTAATGACCTCCAGATCAACTTTCTTCATTTTCCTACTTATTGGCCAGGATCTGGGGTCACATTTTGAGCTTGGAAGCCTTCTCGCTAGCAGGACACACTTTTCCCTGCATATATGCCCTTAAGGAGCAGATACGGAACAGCCTCACAGCCTAACAGGTGATTGGCTGCATTGTACCACATGATCGGATCGTATTATGTCATTTTACGTCTACAGCATGAGCAGAGATACACACTGGATACAGCTTACAGCACACAGCAGAGCAGCTGTGGAAACTTCAACCCGGTCAACAACAGGAATTCGGCACACAGAGCCTGAGGGACAGAGGTCTGAGCAGTACTGTAACCGTGAGAGTATACAGCCACAGCCTGTTTGAGGTGTTTTATATTTCCTCAGTTTGTTACCAGTTTGTCACAAGTTTGTACTGACTCACCACTATTTAAGTGTCCTATGGAAGGAATTTGTGCTTAATATAACCGGAGGTGCTACATTTGGCGTTTTTGAACTGTTCACTTGGATTGTACACTATACTGCCTTTCCTCGAATAACTATCTCTCTCTCTCTCTCTCTCTCTCTCTCTCTATATATATATATATATATATATATATATATATATATATGTTCGTGTTAGATATATATATGTGTGTGTTATATTTATATATATGTGTTATAATATATATATATATATATGCGACACAGCTCTTTCGTTGTCCTCTTCCTATCTATCTAACCGTACATTTAGTGTAGCCTTCTCCGGAGCATCCTCTGCCACGTTACCACTTTCTGTTGGCGTACCTCAAGGCTCTGTCCTCGGTCCCCTTCTCTTTTCAATCTACACGTCATCATTAGGTTCCTTAATAAAGTCCCATGGGTTTCAATATAATTTGTATGCCGATGACACCCAAATCTACCTCTCTGCACCAGACCTACCTCCTTCCTTACTAACCTGTGTCACTAACTGTCTTTCTCATATCTCATCTTGGATGTCCTCTCACTACCTTAAGCTAAATCTCTCCAAAACTGAACTCCTTATTTTTCCCCCTTCTTCCAATGTCTCCACCCCCAAAATTTCTATAACTGATGATAATTCCATCATTACTCCTACCCCGCATGCCTGATGTCTTGGGGTCACACGACTCAGATCTTTCCTTCACTCCTCACATTCAGTCCTTGGCTAAAGCCTGCTGCTTCCACCTTAAAAACATCGCTAAAATTAGACATTTCCTTACACAAGATACAACTAAGATTTTAATCCACTCTCTCATCCTTTCCCGCTTTGACTACTGCAACTCCGTCCTCTCCGGTCTACTAGCTGCCGCATAGCTCCTTTACAATCCATTATGAATGCCTCTGCCAGGCTCATCTTCCTTAATTGTCGTACTTCATCTGCTGCGCCTCTCTGCCAATACCTTCACTGGCTTCCTCTTGCCTCTAGGATTAAACACAAAATCCTCACTCTGACATACAAAGCTCTTAACTGCACTGCTACCCCCTACATTTCAGAACTTGTCTCCAGATACTCTCCCTCCCGTCCCCTTCGATCATCTCAGGATCTCCTCCTCTCCTCCTCTCTTGTTACTTCCTCACATTCCCGTCTACAGGACTTCTCCAGACTGGCCCCCATCTTGTGGAACTCCCTGCCTCGCTCCACAAGACTCTCCCCTAGTTTTAACAGCTTCAAGCACTCCCTAAAAACTCTACTATTCAGGGATGCTTACAACCAACATTAACCTTTCCTAACTCCATTGCTTTCCCCTTGAACTCCTTAGAATGTAAGCCTATGGGCCCAGCTGTTTACAGATCGCCTTCATAAGAGCCGACTACAACAGTGAAACTCTTGGCAGGGCCCTCTACCCACTTGATCCCTGCAAAAGCTATCCTGTATATTGACTATGTTTACATTGCTGCGGAATCTGTTGGTGCACTACAAATACCTGATAATAATAATAATAATAATTTTATATATATATATATATATATATATATATATATATGTGTGTGTGTGTTTTATATATATATATATATATATATATATATATATATACACAATAGGCATGTATATATAATTTCCTTTATGGTACCCTCTGCTTTCAATAGTATATAGAACTCTATAGTCCCTTCTTTATGGTGTGCAAATCTGGTTGCCATTGATTACTCCTACCAAAAAGCCATTCCATTCAGTAGGGCGTCTTTTCTTGGAGCTCTAAAAATTGTTGCACCTGTCCTAGGCTGAATAATGAGGATGTTGGTGTGCTTAAATTAAATGTCTAGTCAAAATAATCAATTTTTCTTTGTTCTCTTGCTATCTTTATTTCAATTTAAGCTTAGAAGCCGGCCCATTTTTGGTTCATCACCTGGGTAGAGCTTGCTGACTGGTGACTACATTTAGACACAAATCAGAAAGTGCTACCCAGGTGGTGAACCAAAAATTTGCCAGCTCCTATGCTTACATTCTTGCTTTTTCAAATAAAGATACCAAGAGAACAAAGATATATTGATATTAGGAGTAAATTAGATAGTTGCTTAAAATTGCTGCTCTATCTGAATCATGAAAGTTTAATTTTGACTAGACTATCCCTTTAATACAGTCTGAAAATTAAACTATTGCTATTTGTTTTTCGTGCATTTTGTTTAGTTTATATATATCTTATTATAGAGTTTTAGAATTTGATGAGGGGGCGCACATTTTCTAATTTTGCCCTGGGCACCAAATTGCCACCATGTCACGTGCCTTTGCCGCATATTCACAATCTCCTCTGCTGGGGTACTGGTGGGGTCAAGGTGGGCGGGATTCAGGAAGCAACCACTGGTCTGGCACTGCAGGCTCAGTTTGAGACAGACATGGACCGGACCGGTGAGTGGTGACGAAGCAGACTCAGCAGGCAGCACAAAATTATTAATCAGCAGGTGAGCTGTTTGTTTCAATCAAAATTAAAAAATATTATTTCTGGACCGGCTCATTGGTGTAAAATTTAAATAAGTGGTTGTTACAGTGAGGATGAGGAAAGTCTGACAGATTAATGAACTGGGTGCTGGGCCATGCCATAGAAATATGTTTAAGAGAATAGAGAATAATTGATTTCACTCTCTTGTTTAATTGCATAGAAAAATGCAGCAGCTTCATTTGCGTGAGGAGAATATTCTATCACCACATAGCCAACGTTTCTTTAACACCACTGGCACTCGGATCATTTTTATGGAATATGTCTTTAGGAGTTTTGTAATCACAGCAGTGATTAACATTCACACATTATTTACAAGGAAATATTTACACTGACTAGGCCCAGGAAACTAAACCAATAATTTCTCTTTACACAAAAAACATTTGCACAAATAAAAAAGAAAAGCATAGACAATTTAATCAGTATTTTATACTACATGGAACAGTGTTTCCTGGGCCTAGTCAGTGTAAATATTTAATATATTCTAGGGATCTGCTGCACCAGTTAAGGTCAGACACCCTACCTTAAGTATGGTTAAATAAGAAGTGGTTGGTGGGGGGGGGGGGGGGTTGGGCCTCTATGCCCCAAAATGCCCGGGCCTTTTTTGGTCCCAGTCCGGCCCTGAGTCAATTGTTATTGAGAAGAGGGTCAGGCATTAATATTTATTAAGCTATTTGTAGCTATTGTGATATATTTTAGAATTTGCTTTATTGTGGCTAAATAAGAGGTTGTTTCAGGCCAGATTTATTGGCATGCAAATTGGCTGCTGCATTAATAATAATTGAAGTTATATAGAACAATTTGTGGGCTAAATAGTTTAATTATACTTTTCTGAAAGTTCTCTTAGATTTATTGAGATTCAGTAAGATTTGTGTGAAGTATCTTCTTATATTGTTTACTAAGCACTGTTAAGTTAGCAGTCCATATTTCGGCATTGGACTAAGAATTGTTGGCTAATTATAGACTGTTCTGGTATTCTCATTTGTGGCATTTTAATAAGCGATTCATTGTGAGTAAGGTTAATTTTTAGAGATATATTTTATGATCTGTTTTGTATAGAAAATTGTAACAGAATAAGCGTATATAATTGATTCATAATCTAGTTTTTACATAAATATAATGCAAGGTGTCTATAAAGAAAACTGATCAAGAACAAAGGATTAAATATTCATTTGTATTATAATATTGTTGTCAAATTTATAGATATCTCAGTAGCAATATTTTGGAGTACACTACAGATTTAATATCTTACTGAAGTCTATTGACAGAGTTCTGCTATATCAATTGTAGATATCGCTGACAATAGTTTTATACTGCTATTAATTATTAATATTCATAATTACATGATGTATCAACATAATTGGAGGTAACTGCTGAGATAATAATAAATAATATTGTTACCTAGTATATACAACACTGTGAACCAAGAGATTACTACCCTTTCTACCCTAACCGCTTCACATGCAGTTCCCTGTGGCACAGCTATTTCTCCGTCTGGAGGGGGCCTTTTTCCTGTGGTCTTTACTGCGCAGTTACAATAGGCGGTGCCCACGGCCCTGAATGCCCTACCTATCTCTGGGAAACGTAAGAGAAAGGTTAAACACAGTTCTCCTGTTTTAGAGTCACCTAATTTCCAATCAGATCTAGCTTGTATGTCCCAGCTATCAGATGATGAGTTAACCTCTGTGGCATCAGAGGGTAAACTTTCGGAGTCAGAGACTTCTATTACTAAATCTCCTCTGGCGGAGGAACTCTCTTTTAGATTTAAAAATGAACATCTGCGTTTTTTACTGAAGGAGGTCCAGTCTACGCTAGAATTTCCAGAGGCTAAACTACCCAAGGAACCTAAGGATCCCTAAATTTGATAGGGTTTATGAAGACAGGAAGGTCTCACAAACTTTTCTGGTCCCAGTTCGTATGGCTAACATTTATTAGTAATGCATGGGAAAGAATAAGAACATCTTTTTCTCCCTCGGCTACTTTTAAAAAAATGTTCTCGGCCCCTGACTCTCAATTAGAGATGTGGGGCTCCATCCCTAAGGTGGATGGTGCCATTTTGACGCTAGCTAAGTGTGCTACTATCCCTCTTGAGGATAGCTCTTTCTTTAGAGAACCTATGGATAAGAAGTTGGAAACTTTCCTAAGGAGAATGTTCCAACACGCAGGTTTTTTATTTCAACCAGCGGCAGCAGTGGTCAGGCCCCCACCTACTCGTGCGACTCCTTGTCAGAAATTATCGAGGTGGAATCTCCCCTCGAGAATATTCAGGAGAGAATTAAAGCTTTAAGAGCATCTAATTCTTTATTCTGTGATGTGAATATGCAGATTATTCGCCTGAATTAGGATAAGAAGAACAGACCTAAGGGACGACAGTCCTTTAATTTTTCACTCCTTTCGTTTGGACAAATCCCAACAGTCTCAATCTTCATCCAAAGCCAATCAATCCAAGAGCACTTGGAAGCCTGCTCGATCCTGGAACAAGTCCAAGCAGACAAAGAAGCTCGCCATTAACAAATTGGCATAAATGGGCGATCGAGTAGGGGGGCAGATTGTCGCTTTTCTCAGATGCTTGGTTTCAGGATGTTCAGGATCCTTAAGTTCTGGAGGTCAAAATGTGAACACAAAACAAACTACTGATACAGGGTATTCACATTTCATCTGAGCACTCAGACAGTGCTATCAGGATCAGACTGGGTATTTATACAGCCAAGCTTGAAACTCCAAGTTGGTATTGGTATTAATAGGCAATGCAAGGTAACAGTTAAAAAAGTAAGAACAATTTATTAAAAGTCAATATAAAAACAGGAACCAAGATGTAGGGTATGCTAGCTAGCCCTCCTCACAGTGTGCAATGTGTTTCTCAGCGCTTCAGAACACTGTTTCTTTAGGAGAGCAGCATTCTTTAGGAGAGCTCCAACTCTAAAGCAAAAGCTTGCCCCCAGCAAAGTAGTAATGACAAAAAAGTCTGGAATAAAAAGGTCTACACAGAAAAATACCACTCCAGGTATTTATTGATGTTGATATCCAAGATGTTCAATGTGCAAATATGTAAAACATAGGTCCACATCAGTTACTGCCAATACTACAGGAAAAGTGATAAAGATAAGGGGTTGGATCACTAGCAATACACCCTTTGTCATTAATGCTTTATCATACAAGTGTGGGCTCCAATATTTGGGACGTATGACACGTAAAGTTTGTACAAGATGAAGCGAACACTTGCGTTGTATCAAGAAAAAGTCACTTCTCCACAGTGTGCCTAGACATGATTTACAGGCACACCAGGGTGAACCGTGGAGCTTTTACATTACCCCTATTGAAAACATTTCCCCTTCCCACAAATATAATAGGTATACTAAACTAAGACAAAGAGAGACCTTCTAGATTTTCAAATTTCAGTCTCTTTTTTCCTACAGGTCTAAACAAAGTAATAGATTCAGCTGCTTTCAATTGATTTATAATGAGCATCTGTACACTGAAGTTTAGTTGTGCATATTGGTTTTCCTTTTTTTAGTATATATCATAGATGATTTTATATATTTTTTATCTGGTTATAGATATGTGCCTATTTAGTAATGATATATCACTTTGGTTATATTAATCACATTATATATGTTGCTAAGTTATTAGATTTATATTTCAATTTTATTTTTTTACCATGCATATAGAAATTTAAATTAATCACGCACCTATCACTTACTTACACATTTTCCCTATGAAAATAAGTTGTCCTCTTTTCGTAGTTTATCTCATGCCACATACTTGTCATTGATACACTCATATTGCATTTTTTTCCCCTCATAGATATAACACGTAATTTTATTTATGACACATAAGATTATTTTAGTATTTTTATTATCACAATATATATCTTAATACACATCTCAACATATACAGATGTTTCTCATTTAGAACACACTTTTTTGGTTATTATTCACCATTGATCCAAAGACCTAGATCACTTTGTAGTTATTACATTCTTTTGCTTAAATTCTTTGTATCGTTTCACTACCACACCGCCAACTGTCCTATCACAATCACACACGGTACAATCGCCTATCACATACCAGTCACAGCACACACCTTTTTTTGCGATTGGATATTAGGGATATAGCTTCCATCACACACCAAAGCGTCACATCTCACACGCCCCCTTCTCCAGATAATACAAATACTGTGGTAAATATGTTTCTAGCAGGAGCTCCAATTACACTCTATAGCGTCACATGGTACATGCCCCCTCCATTTCGTAACTCCAATAGCAAATTTATGTTTAAAAAAAAGGGAATCTAAGATCCCTATAGGAGGCGCTATGATAAAAGGTATCCTATATGGATACGCAGACGCTCACAGGTTAAACATACAATAGAAAGGTATCCTGAATGGATACGCAGACTCTCACAGGTATAACATACACAAAAAACAAATGTATAAAGTCAATAAAACTGTATATCAGCTGGTGTATCAATAAAATCAACCAGTCCCAAAAAGAGTCCTTTTGGTGTGATATGGTTCTTTAGTGATGATTGAAACTTGTATTACATCCGTTCAGATGGGGCAGCACTCTGACTTCACCATAGGTAACAGGCAATTCTGACTATAACAAAGAACAGGAAAGAGGCACTGTATGTGTGAATCAATAACCAAATGGGTATAAGCACATAGAAGACACAGGGTACTCACATGGTGTAGAGGCACCCACTTGTGCCAGTAGGGGCAAGCTGTTTTTTAGCAGCAGACCAGCTAGCTGAACCAGGGCGATATACTGGATACACCAGTGCGATTACCCCCAGATGGATGGCTGGGCTCAGGTGATACTTCGCTCCCACGGATAGCAACCAGAGAAGCACAGGGGAGGCTATACCAAAAAACCTCCCAAGGTAGCATCGTAGAATATGCACACAGCAATAAGAGCTATTGTATAAAGCTGTTATAATGTGTTTAATAAAACAATATAAAAGCAAAGTTAAAAACAGCTCATGCTAAAATAGTGCACAAATAGGACAATGCAACGCGTTTCACGGTTTCCACTGTTTCATCAGGCATAAAAACATGGTATAAGTTAAACCCTTATATAGGGCTACGCTACCTAAACAAAGTATGTATCTACCCTCCCGCTACAATTAGTGTACAGACCAATCAGAGCACCCTTTGTCTCATTAGTAAGAAATTTGTCACACCTGTATATTTTTAGATCTACTTGGTGCTTATATCAACATTATATAAATACATTTCCAAATTTTGATAAAATTCAAATGATTGTTCTAAATACATAAAAAAGTTAAACTGATTGTTCTAGAGGCATAATGGCAAACACACTACATATTGATAGTTACAATATACAGCCGATGTGTTTGCCATTATGCCAATCAGATTAACTTTTTTATGTATTTAGAACAATCATTCGAATTTTACCAAGAATATTTACGAAGATTCTGGGGGCTCTTCTAGCGGTTGCCAGAACCCGAGTTATAGCAGTTGGCTGATTGCAACAGCCAATAGGATTTTAGCAGCACTAATCCTATTGGCTGATTGAAATCTTTCCGCCAATAGGAATGCAAGTAACGTCATCTTGGATGGCGTCACTTGCATTGAAGTTCCTGTTTATGGCAGAGACCGTATGAAGAGAATGCTCCGTGCCGGATGTCTTCAGGATGGATGAAGATAGAAGATGCTGTCTGGATGAAGACTTCTTGCCGCATTGATGAGGACTTCACCGGCTGGATGAAGATCGAAGAGGTCGCCCAGATGAAGACTTCTTGCCGGCTGGATCCTTCAAGCGGGACTTCAATAACTCTAAGATCGTCTGGGGTTAGCGTTAGGTTTATTTAAGTTTTTTTGGGGTGGGTTTTATTTTTAGAATAGGGTCTGTGCATGTAAAAGAGCTAAATGCCCTTTTAAGGGCAATACCCATACAAATGCCCTTTTTAGGGCAATGGGGAGCTTAGGTTTTTATTATAGATAGTTATTTTATTTGGGGGGATTGGTTGTGTGGGTGGTGGGTTTTACTGTTGTGGGTGTTTGTATTTTTTTACAGGTAAAAAAGCTGAATTCTTTGGAGCAATGCCCCACAAAAGGCCCTTTTAAGGGCCATTGGTAGTTTATTGTAGGCTAGGTTTTTTTATTTTGGTGGGGCTTTTTTATTTTGATAGGGCTATTAGGTGTAATTCTTTTTTATTTTTGATAATTTGTTTCTTATTTTTTTAATTTAGACTTTGTTTTTTTATGTAATTTAGTTATTTATATTTTTAGTAATTTTAGTGGGTTTTTTTTTTTGTAATGTTAGGTTTTAGTGTAAGGCAGGTTAGGTTTTATTTCACAGGTAAGTTTGTATTTATTTTAACTAGGTAGACTCGTTAGTAAATAGTTATTAACTATATATAGTTAATAACTATTTACTAACTAGTCTACCTAGTTAAAATAAATACAAACTTACCTGTGAAATAAAAATAAAACCTAAGCTAGCTACAATGTAACTATCAGTTATATTGTAGCATGCTTAGGTTTTATTTCACAGGTAAGTATTTAGTCTTAAATAGGAATTATTTAGTTAATAATTGTAACTTTAGTTTAGCTATATTTTAATGATGTTAACGTTAGGGGGGTTAGTATTAGGTTTAGGGTTAGGATTAGGGTTAGGTTTATGGGTTAATAGGTTTATTTAGTTAATAATTGTAAATTTAATTTAGCTATATTTTTATTATCTTAAAGTTAATGGGTGTTAGGGTTAGGGTTACATTAGGGTTAGGGGTTAATTAATTTATTTAGTGGTAGTGATGTGGGAAGCCAGAGGTTTAGGGGTTAATAACTTTAGTATAGTGGTGGCGACATCGGAAGCGACAGATTAGGGGTTAATAGCTTTATGTAGGTGGGGCGATGTTGGGGGTGGCAGATTAGGGGTTAATAACTGTATGTAGGTGGCGGTGATGTTGGGAGAGGCAAATTAGGGGTTAATAACTGTATGTAGGCAGCAGAAATGTCAGGGGCAGCAGATTAGGGGTGTTTAGACTCGGGTTTATGTTAGGGTGTTAGGTTTAAACAGTATTTTTATTTCCCCATAGACATCAATGGGGCTGCGTTACAGAGTTTTTGTTTCCGCGATCGCAGGTGTTAGGCTTTTTTTTGCTGGCTCTCCCCATTGATGTTTATGTGGAACTTGTGCACGAGCACGTTAAAGCAGCACTTGTTTTGGTGCGGTATGGAGCTCAACGTCACCATTTTGCCCGCACAAGCCTGCTTTTTCAAAACCTGTAATAGCAGCGCTATTGGGAGGTGAAATAATGCCGCTTTTATGGCAGCCGTTAATATCCCTATAGCGCTCAAAACTCGTAATCTAGCTGTAAAGTTGGTATTAAGTTATATGGAGGGGGGCTAACCTGTCATCAGCCCACCCTTAACAAAAAGTTGGGCATAAAGTTATATAATTTGATAGATATTTGTTAGACCAGGTATGATCAGTCAGTTGTTTTAATAGACCCAATATAATTACAGAGATATTAGGTATTAGATTGGGGGACTAGCCCTCCACTTAAAAAAATCACGCAAAAAATATTTCAGGCTAATAGATCTTTGGTAGATCAGGTTAGATCAAGTTTTTTTATGCTAGATATAACAAGCTAAAGTTGGTCTTAACAATTATTTGGTGGGGGGGGCTTACCCATCATCAGCCCCCCTTAACCCATTGGAAGAAAAGTATAATCAGTCAGTTGTTTTGTTAGATCTAACATAAATATAGAGGTAATAAACTGGAGGGGGCTAACAACAAAAATCAAAATTTCAGACATAATAAAAAAGGCTAATAGACCTTTGTTACATCAGTTTAGATACAGTGGGGCAAAAAAAGTATTTAGTCAGCCACCAATTGTGCAAGTTCTCCCACTTAAGAAGATGAGAGAGGCCTGTAATTTTCATCATAGGTATACCTCAACTATGAGAGACAAAATGTGGAAACAAATCCAGACAATCACATTGTCTGATTTGGAAAGAATTTATTTGCAAATTATGGTGGAAAATAAGTATTTGGTCAATATCAAAAGTTCATCTCAATACTTTGTTATATATCCTTTGTTGGCAATGACATAGGTCAAACGTTTTCTGCAAGTCTTCACAAGGTTTTCTATGGGGTTGAGATCTGGAGACTGTCTAGGCCACTCCAGAACCTTGAAATGCTTCTTACGAAGCCACTCCTTCGTTGCCCGGGCGGTGTGTTTGGGATCATTGTCATGCTGAAAGACCCAGCCATGTTTCATCTTCAATGCCCTTGCTGATGGAAGGAGGTTTGCACTCAAAATCTCACGATACATGGCCCCATTCATTCTTTCATGTACACGGATCAGTCGTCCTGTTCCCTTTGCAGAGAAACAGCCCCAAAGCATGATGTTGCCACCCCCATGCTTCACAGTAGGTATGGTGTTCTTTGGTTGCAACTCAGCATTCTCTCTCCTCCAAACACGATGAGTTGTGTTTCTACCAAACAGTTCTACTTTGGTTTCATCTGACCATATGACATTCTCCCAATCCGCTTCTGGATCATCCAAATGCTCTCTAGCATACCTCAGATGGGCCCGGACATGTACTGGCTTAAGCAGGGGGACACGTCTGGCACTGCAGGATCTGAGTCGCTGGTGGCGTAGTGTGTTACTGATGGTACCATTTGTTACGTTGGTCCCGGGGTTTCTGCAGGTCATTCACTAGGTCCCCCCGTGTGGTTCTGGGATGTTTGCTCACCGTTCTTGTGATCATTTTGACCCCACGGGGTGAGATCTTGCGTGGATCCCCAGATCGAGGGAGATTATCAGTGGTCTTGTATGTCTTCCATTTTCTAATTATTGCTCCCACTGTTGATTTCTTCACACCAAGCTGCTTGTCTATTGCAGATTCAGTCTTCCCAGCCTGGTGCAGATCTACAATTTTGTTTCTGGTGTCCTTCGACAGCTCTTTGGTCTTCACCATAGTGGAGTTTGGAGTGTGACTGTTTGAGGTTGTGGACAGGTGTCTTTTATACTGATAACAAGTTCGAACAGGTGCCATTAATACAGGTAATGAGTGGAGGACAGAGGAGCCTCTTAAAGAAGAAGATACAGGTGTGTGAAAGCCAGAAATCTTGCTTGTTTGTAGGTGACCAAATACTTATTTTCCACCATAATATGCAAATAAATTCTTTCCAAATCAGACAATGTGATTGTCTGGATTTGTTTCCACATTTTGTCTCTCATAGTTGAGGTATACCTATGATGAAAATTACAGGCCTCTCTCATCTTCTTAAGTGGGAGAACTTGCACAATTGGTGGCTGACTAAATACTTTTTTGCCCCACTGTATGTTTATTATGCTAGATCGAACCGTATTGTTGGGGCTTTTATGTAGTGAAGTGGTGTCCCCTCATAACAAACAATTGCACCAAGAGTTATACAATTTAATAGATATTTGTTAGATCAGGTATGGTCAATTATTTATTATGTATTAGATATAAAATAATTACAGAGATATTGGGTATTAATTTAGGGGGCCTGCCTACCTCCATATCAAATTTTCAGACCTTTTTGAAAAACAGACCTTTTTTATCAGGTTAGGTTGAGTGTTTATAATGTTAGATCTAACGTACAAAACCTGTCCCCTGATATCAAGGCCTGCAGGGGGCTTAGGTGGGTTTGCCCCCCATAATTAATACATAGAGGCTCCTACAATATGATTATTAATCCCAGTTTTGTGTGTAATAAACACTTAGAGGCCTATCTATCAAGCCATCAACTGTGCTGCATTCGCCGGCACCAATACGCTCACCTGACATCGCCTAACATCCCTGCCGTGAACCTGAATACGTTCTCCATATTTAACAAGGAGCAGTGGACTGTTGTTAACTAAACAGTCATCGATCTCGCTGCTCTTCGGCTTTTTCCCAGCTTTATTTGTATACTGTCACTAAACACCGCCACTATACTAAACTGTTTAACCCCTATACCACCGCTCCCGGACCCCGCCACAACTAAATAAACTTATTAACCCTAAACTGCCGCTCCCGGAGCCCACCGCCACTCTAATAAAGATATTAACCCCTATTCCTCCGCTCCCGGAGCTCACCGCCACCTACATTATGTTTTTACCCCCTAATCTGCTGCCCCCTACACCGCCGCCACCTACATTATGTTATTAACCCCTATCCCGCTGCTCCCGGAGCCCACCGCAACTATATATAGTTATTAACCCCTAAACCGCCAACCCCCCACATCGCCATAAACTAAATTAACCTATTAACCCTTAAACCTAACAACCCGCTAACTTTATATTAAAAATTAACTCATCCCTATCTTATAATAAATTTAAACTTACCTTTAAAATTACATTAAACTATATTAAACTATTTATTAACCTACCCTAACTTTTATAATAAAATGGCATTAAACTATGTTAAACTATTAATTAATCTACCCTAACTTTTATACTATAATTACATTAAACTATATTAAATTAATCATTAATCTACCCTAACTTTTATAATAAAATGACATTAAACTACAAATTAAATTAACTATATTATATATTTAGCAACCTAACCCTACTCAAATAATTTAATTCTACACAAAAAAATAAACACTAAGTTACAAAAAACTAACAACTAAGTTACAAAAAATAACAAACGCTGTTACACAAAAAATAAACACTAAGTTACAAAAAATAAAAAAAAAATGATCAAAGATTTAAACTAATTACACCTAATCTAAGGGCCCTATAAAAATAAAAAAGCCCCCCAAAATAAAAAAAAACCCTTACCTACAATAAACTACAAATAGCCCTTAAAAGGGCCTTTTGCGGGGCATTGCCCCAAAGAAATCAACTCTTTTACCTGTAAAAAAAATACAAACAACCCCCCCCAACAGTAAAACCCACCACCCACACAACCAACCCCCCAAATAAAAGCCTAACTAAAAAAAACTAAGCTCCCCATTGCCCTGAAAAGGGCATTTGTATGGGCATTGCCCTTAAAAGGGCATCTAGCTCTATTGCACCCAAACCTCTAATCTAAAAATAAAACCTCCCAATAAACCCTTAAAAAATCCTAACACTAACCCCTGAAGATCGACTTACAGTTTTGAAGATCCAACATCCATCCTCCAAGAAGCCGGCAGAAGTCTTCATCCAAGCGGCCAAAGTTTTCCTCCAAGCCCGCAGAAGTCTTCATCCAGACGGCATCTTCTATCTTCATCCATCCGGCGCGGAGCGGCTCCATCTTCCAGACCTCCAACACGGAGCATACTCTTCCATCGACGTCTTCTTTGGAATGAATCAGCCAATCAGAATTAAGCTTGAAAAAATCCTATTGGCTGTTGCAATCAGCCAATAGGATTGATCTTTCATCCTATTGGCTGATCCAATCAGCCAATAGAATGCAGGCTCAATCCTATTGGCTGATTGTATTTTTGTTGGGGGGTTGTTTGTATTTTTTTTTTACAGGTAAAAGAGCTGATTTTTCTTTGTGGCAATGCCCTGCAAAAGGCCCTTTTAAGGGCTATTTGTAGTTTATTGTAGGTTAGGGTTTTTTTTATTTTGGGGGGGCTTTTTTATTTTCATAGGGCCCTTAGATTACGTGTAATTAGTTTAAATCTTTGATAATTTCTTTTTTATTATTTGTAACTTAGTGTTTATTTTTTGTGTAACTTAGTGTTTGTTATTTTTTGTAACTTAGTAATTTTTTAGTGTAGATTTAAATTATTTGAGTAGGGTTAGGTGTTTAAATATATAATATAGTTAATTTAATTTGTAGTTTAATGTAAGTTTATTATAAAAGTTAGTGTAGATTAATTATAAATTTAATATAGTTTAATGTAATTTTATTATAAAAGTTAGGGTAGATTAATTATTAATTTAATATAGTTTAATGTAATTTTATTATAAAAGTTAGGGTAGATTAATTATTAATTTAATATAGTTTAATGTAATTTTTAAGGTAAGTTTAAAATGATTATAAGATAGGGATGAGTTAATATTTAATATAAAGTTAGCGGGTTTAGGGGTTAATAACTTTATTTCATTGCGGTGGGCTCCGGGAGCGGCGGGATAGGAGTTAATAACTTTATGTAGGTGGCGGCGGTGTCTGGAGCAGAAGATTAGGGGTTAATAAGTATATTGTAGGTGGCAGCGGTGTCGGGGCGGCAAATTAGGGGTTAATAAGTATAATATAGGTGGCGGAGGTGTAGGTGTAGAGGGCAGCAGATTAGGGGTGTTTAGACTTGGGGTACATGTTAGGGTGTTAGGTGTAAACATAATTTTATTCTCCCATAGGAAGCAATGGGATATCGGGCAGCAGCGAACATGAGCTTTTGCTGCTTTCAGACTCCCATTGATTCCTATGGCATCAGCCACCTCCAGGGCGGCAGATTGAAAACCAGGTACGCTGGGCTGGAATAGTGGTGAGCGTACATGGTAGTTATTTGATAAGTAGCAAAAGTAGTCAGATAGTGCAGAATTTGCATTCGGAACATCTGTAGTGACGTAAGCATCAATCTGTGTCGTACTGAGACCGGCGGATCGTATGTTACGTCACAAAATTCTACTTTTGCCGGTCTGTAGGCTTTGATAAATAAGGGGAATCAAGCTCGACACAATTACGCTACGGAATTCGAGCGTATTTGCGGTTGACGGCTTGATAAATAGGCCCCTAGATCTAAACTGATCTAAATAATATCTTTTAGCCTGTTTATCATCTGAAATCTTTAAGTGGGGGCTAATTTAATACCTATTTATGTTAAATCTTACAAAACTACTGAATGATCATACCTCTAACAAATATCTATCAAATATTGCACACCTTTTTGTCCAATTGTTTGTTATGAGTGGCTGGCATTTCATTTCAATACATATAGGCTCCCACAATATGATTATTAAAGGGACATGATACTCAAATCATAAAGCACTTGAAAGTGATGCAGCATAGCTATACAAATCTGACTAGAAAATAAGAAAATATCACCATATCTCATATAAAAAAAGTTTTTTTACCTCAAAATGTCTTCAGTAGCCAAATCCCATTACAAAGGGACTCTAAGCAGCCAATCAGGATACTACAGGGAGTGCAGAATTATTAGGCAAGTTGTATTTTTGAGGATTAATTTTATTATTGAACAACAACCATGTTCTCAATGAACCCAAAAAAACTCATTAATATCAAAGCTGAATAGTTTTGGAAGTAGTTTTTAGTTTGTTTTTAGTTTTAGCTATTTTAGGGGGATATCTGTGTGTGCAGGTGACTATTACTGTGCATAATTATTAGGCAACTTAACAAAAAACAAATATATACCCATTTCAATTATTTATTTTTACCAGTGAAACCAATATAACATCTCAACATTCACAAATATACATTTCTGACATTCAAAAACAAAACAAAAACAAATCAGTGACCAATATAGCCACCTTTCTTTGCAAGGACACTCAAAAGCCTGCCATCCATGGATTCTGTCAGTGTTTTGATCTGTTCACCATCAACATTGCGTGTAGCAGCAACCACAGCCTCCCAGACACTGTTCAGAGAGGTGTACTGTTTTCCCTCCTTGTCAATCTCACATTTGATGATGGACCACAGGTTCTCAATGGGGTTCAGATCAGGTGAACAAGGAGGCCATGTCATTAGATTTTCTTCTTTTATACCCTTTCTTGCCAGCCACGCTGTGGAGTACTTGGACGCGTGTGATGGAGCATTGTCCTGCATGAAAATCATGTTTTTCTTGAAGGATGCAGACTTCTTCCTGTACCACTGCTTGAAGAAGGTGTCTTCCAGAAACTGGCAGTAGGACTGGGAGTTGAGCTTGACTCCATCCTCAACCCGAAAAAGGCCCCACAAGCTCATCTTTGATGATACCAGCCCAAACCAGTACTCCACCTCCACCTTGCTGGCGTCTGAGTCGGACTGGAGCTATTTGCCCTTTACCAATCCAGCCACGGGCCCATCCATCTGGCCCATCAAGACTCACTCTCATTTCATCAGTCCATAAAACCTTAGAAAAATCAGTCTTGAGATATTTCTTGGCCCAGTCTTGATGTTTCAGCTTGTGTGTCTTGTTCAGTGGTGGTCGTCTTTCAGCCTTTCTTACCTTGGCCATGTCTCTGAGTATTGCACACCTTGTGCTTTTGGGCACTCCAGTGATGTTGCAGCTCTGAAATATGGCCAAACTGGTGGCAAGTGGCATCTTGGCAGCTGCACGCTTGACTTTTCTCAGTTCATGGGCAGTTATTTTGCGCCTTGGTTTTTCCACACGCTTCTTGCGAACCTGTTGACTATTTTGAATGAAACGCTTGATTGTTCGATGATCACGCTTCAGAAGCTTTGCAATTTTAAGAGTGCTGCATCCCTCTGCAAGATATCTCACTATTTTTGACTTTTCTGAGCCTGTCAAGTCCTTCTTTTGACCCATTTTGCCAAAGGAAAGGAAGTTGCCTAATAATTATGCACACCTGATATAGGGTGTTGATGTCATTAGACCACACCCCTTCTCATTACAGAGATGCACATCACCTAATATGCTTAATTGGTAGTAGGCTTTCGAGCCTATACAGCTTGGAGTAAGACAACATGCATAAAGAGGATGATGTGGTCAAAATACTCATTTGCCTAATAATTCTGCACTCCCTGTAGTCCCGGGACTGGCAAGGGATCATGCATCTGGCATGTGCAGCATAATCATGTTTACTATGAAATCTCCCAAGATCACAGTAAAGCAAAGTGTGACATGAGCAACGATGAAACTGTTTTATTTAGTTTTTTTAGCATGCAGCTGACAGCAGCAGCAGCAGATGGATTACTGTTCACAAAACACTTACTAAACTTGCAAACTAAATAAAAAATTGAGGTATAATATCTGTTTTACATAGAGGTATTCAGGTGATATTTTCTTGTCAGATGTTTAGAATTATGCTGCACCACATTCAAGAGATTTATGATATGGGCATTATGCAATGATGTACAGTGAAGTCAGAGCCTGGTGAGGTACTGGCTATGTTACGCTGGAGAAACACATATATTAACCCAATAGAGGTAGATTAAATTAAACTAAAGCATTGTTTCTCAACTGCGGCCCTCAAGTGCCCCCAGCAGGGCAGGTTTTCATTATAGCTGAACCAGTGCACAGGTGAAATCAGTTGATGGGTGAGAGCAGGTTAGTAACCATGGTGTTACTGATCAGCTGATTACTTCACCTGTGCACTGGTTCAGCTATAATGAAAACCTGGCCTGTTGGGGGCACTTGAGGACCGTGGATGAGAAACACAATTCTGTGGCACATTGCCAGTTACACAGTGCAATTAAAATGATACACAATCTATTCTCTACTCACTACTGTGTTTTAAAGAGACAAATAATTTACCATACTAAGGAGGTGCAACAAATCCTATTATGAGTGTGAGAAGCTGGAAAAGACATTGCATGCAGTCCTGCTGAATGGATCACACACAAACTGCCCTTGCATAACTTTAAGCCTAACAAGAGATTGCTATATAGATTTTAAAAGGTGCCTAACCCAATACCAGCAGATAAAAGCATATAGTTAAGTAATGCATATATATAAAATACAGCTCCAATGACAGCAGAAATAAACTATCTAGTAAAGTAATGCATATATCTAAAATACAGCTCCAATGACAGCAGAAATAAACTATCTAGTAAAGTAATGCATATATCTAAAATACAGCTCCAATACCAGCAGATAAAAACTATCTAGTAAAGTAATGCATATATCTAAAATACAGCTCCAATGACAGCAGAAATAAACTATCTAGTAAAGTAATGCATATATCTAAAATACAGCTCCAATACCAGAGATAAAAACTATCTAGTAAAGTAATGCATATATCTAAAATACAGCTCCAATACCAGCAGATAAAAACTATCTAGTAAAGTAATGCATATATCTAAAATACAGCTCCAATACCAGCAGAAAAAAACTATCTAGTAAAGTAATGCATATGTCTAAAATACAGCTCCAATACCAGCAGATAAAAACTATCTAGTAAAGTAATGCATATATCTAAAATACAGCTCCAATACCAGCAGATAAAAACTATCTAGTAAAGTAATGCATATATCTAAAATACAGCTCCAATACCAGCAGATAAAAACTATGTAGTAAAGTAATGCATATATATAAAATACAGCTCCAATGACAGCAGAAATAAACTATCTAGTAAAGTAATGCATATATCTAAAATACAGCTCCAATACCAGCAGATAAAAGCTATCTAGTAAAGTAATGCATACATCTAAAATACAGCTCCAATACCAGCAGAAAACACTATCTAGTAAAGTAATGCATATATATAAAATACAGCTCCAATACCAGCAGAAAAAAAACTATCTAGTAAAGTAATGCATATATGTAAAATACAGCTCCAATACCAGCAGATAAAAACTATCTAGTAAAGTAATGCATATATCTAAAATACAGCTCCAATACCAGCAGATAAAAACTATCTTGTAAAGTAATGCACATATATAAAATACAGCTCCAATACCAGCAGAAAACACTATCTAGTAAAGTAATGCATATATCTAAAATACAGCTCCAATACCAGCAGAAAAAACTATCTAGTAAAGTTATTCATATATCTAAAATACAGCTCCAATACCAGCAGAAAACACTATCTAGTAAAGTAATGCATATATCTAAAATACAGCTCCAATACCAGCAGAAAACACTATCTAGTAAAGTAATGCATATATGTAAAATACAGCTCCAATACCAGCAGATAAAAACTATCTTGTAAAGTAATGCATATATCTAAAATACAGCTCCAATACCAGCAGATAAAAACTATCTAGTAAAGTAATGCATATATGTAAAATACAGCTCCAATACCAGCAGAAAACACTATCTAGTAAAGTAATGCATATATGTAAAATACAGCTCCAATACCAGCGGATAAAAACTATCTTGTAAAGTAATGCATATATCTAAAATACAGCTCCAATACCAGCAGATAAAAACTATCTAGTAAAGTAATGCATATATCTAAAATACAGCTCCAATACCAGCAGATAAAAACTATCTAGTAAAGTAATGCATATATCTAAAATACAGCTCCAATACCAGAGATAAAAACTATCTAGTAAAGTAATGCATATATCTAAAATACAGCTCCAATACCAGCAGAAAAAACTATCTAGTAAAGTAATGCATATATCTAAAATACAGCTCCAATACCAGCAGATAAAAACTATCTAGTAAAGTAATGCATATATCTAAAATACAGCTCCAATACCAGCAGATAAAAACTATCTAGTAAAGTAATGCATATATCTAAAATACAGCTCCAATACCAGCAGATAAAAACTATCTAGTAAAGTAATGCATATATCTAAAATACAGCTCCAATACCAGCAGATAAAAACTATCTAGTAAAGTAATGCATATATCTAAAATACAGCTCCAATACCAGCAGAAAAAACTATCTAGTAAAGTAATGCATATATCTAAAATACAGCTCCAATACCAGCAGAAAACACTATCTAGTAAAGTAATGCATATATGTAAAATACAGCTCCAATACCAGAGATAAAAACTATCTAGTAAAGTAATGCATATATCTAAAATACAGCTCCAATACCAGCAGAAAAAACTATCTAGTAAAGTAATGCATATATCTAAAATACAGCTCCAATACCAGCAGATAAAAACTATCTAGTAAAGTAATGCATATATCTAAAATACAGCTCCAATACCAGCAGATAAAAACTATCTAGTAAAGTAATGCATATATATAAAATACAGCTCCAATACCAGCAGAAAAAACTATCTAGTAAAGTAATGCATATATCTAAAATACAGCTCCAATACCAGCAGAAAACCCTATCTAGTAAAGTAATGCATATATCTAAAATACAGCTCCAATACCAGCAGAAAACACTATCTAGTAAAGTAATGCATATATATAAAATACAGCTCCAATACCAGCAGAAAAAAACTATCTAGTAAAGTAATGCATATATATAAAATACAGCTCCAATACCAGCAGAAAAAAAACTATCTAGTAAAGTAATGCATATATCTAAAATACAGCTCCAATACCAGCAGAAAACACTATCTAGTAAAGTAATGCATATATCTAAAATACAGCTCCAATACCAGAGATAAAAACTATCTAGTAAAGTAATGCATATATATAAAATACAGCTCCAATACCAGAGATAAAAACTATCTAGTAAAGTAATGCATATATCTAAAATACAGCTCCAATACCAGCAGAAAACACTATCTAGTAAAGTAATGCATATATCTAAAATACAGCTCCAATACCAGCAGATAAAAACTATCTAGTAAAGTAATGCATATATCTAAAATACAGCTCCAATACCAGAGATAAAAACTATCTAGTAAAGTAATGCATATATCTAAAATGCAGCTCCAATACCAGAGATAAAAACTATCTAGTAAAGTAATGCATATATGTAAAATACAGCTCCAATACCAGCAGATAAAAACTATCTAGTAAAGTAATGCATATATGTAAAATACAGCTCCAATACCAGAGATAAAAACTATCTAGTAAAGTAATGCATATATGTAAAATACAGCTCCAATACCAGCAGATAAAAAAGCATGTAGTAAACTAATGCATAGCGGAACCTCACAAAAAGCCATGCATGCAAATACCACAATAATTCTGATAGCTAGAGTAAACTACATGGAAAGAATACAGCCGTAGGCCCACCCATATTTATAAACTTAAATGATGATACATTTTCTTTATTACCAGGTAACATAATGTGGGATATTGAGCATATAAAATCGAAAATCGTATTATATGTATTTTATGTACCTGCCATAGCTAAGGAGATACCATAAGTCACCGGATGTAAAACAATGCTCATTAATAGCATTGAAAAAAACTTTTAAAAATACATTTTCAGGAAACTAAAAATGTTGCCCTGTATTTGTGGTGTCATCATCCCCAATTTATAGTATAGTAATTCTTGTTGCATATATAGGAGGTCAAGTTGTTGATTTCTCAGGAGGGAAGGATACTGATGCTGTGCTGTGGTTATATTTCCCTTAGATGAGTGATGAACGAAGTTATATCTGGAAGTATGATTTTACATTACAGTTTCCCATTTCCACACTCTGTCTAAATTGTAGACATTTGTCACTGCAGAGCTAATGAGTTCGGTTTGGCAACCTGATCTTGTACACCAGTCAGCAGACCATTTCCTGCTGATCTGACTAAGGCTGCTGCCACCATGCAGGGGAGAGTGATTCAGTTAATAAACATAGTTCAATAGCAAATACAATGATCAATGTCACTGACTGAGTGATCTCAGAGGAGAAGTAGAGAATATGTACCGCATATAAGACCATCATCTAATATATATTGGGTTGGCTGAAGCTGAACACTGGAGCTGCCAGGCTGGCTCACGAATGCGGGAGAAATTCCTCCTATTTGTGAGCCGGCCTGACAACTCCAGTGTTCAGCTTCAGCTGAGCCAAACCAATAGATATTAGTTGAAAATCTCATGTGCGGTACAAATGTGCTATTACTATTCTCTACCTCTTATTATTACATAAATACTAGTACCGTAACGTAACTAAGTCACTGTCTAACTGGTGTAGACTTCACCAGACAGACGCCAGTGGCAAAGGGCAACAAAACGTGACTATCCACTTACTATCCTGGCTAGTCGACTTAACTTTCTTTTCTTGAGAAGAGGAGTTCCTTGACTAGTTGGCTTCACACCCGTGGCCTGTGGCCAGTCCATCACGGTCACATTCAGTAACGGCTACCTGACGTGAGTTGTCTCCCTCTGCTCTCTCTTCCCGCCCAGTCACCTGGCTCAGTAGCTCCTAGATGTGAGTGAGAGAGAGAGTGGGCTGCTGATAGGCTCCCGAGGCTCCTTATGACATGCAGTCATAGAAGGCAGATGTAATTAAACTTTTTTTATTGTTTAAATTAAAAAAAAGTTTAAAGTAAAAAAAAAATATATATATACAGTGGATATAAAAAGTCTACACACCCCTGTTAAAATGTCAGGTTTCTGTGATGTAAAAAAATGAGACAAAGATAAATCATTTCAGAACTTTTTCCACCTTTAATGTGACCTATAAACTGTACAACTCAATTGAAAAACCAACTGAAATGTTTTCGGTAGAGGGAAGAAAAAATATAAAAATAAATTAATATGGTTGCTTAAGTGTGCACACCCTTAAACTAATACTTTGTTGAAGCACCTTTTGATTTTATTACAGCACTCAGTCTTTTTGGGTATGAGTCTATCAGCATGGCACATTTTGACTTGGCAAGATTTGCCCACTCTTCTTTGCAAAAACACTTTAAATCTGTCAGAATGGGAGGGCATCTCCTGTGCACAGCCCTCTTCAGATCACCCCACAGATTTTGAATTGGATTCAGGTCTGGGCTCTGGCTGGGCCATTCCAAAACTTGAATCTTCTTCTGGTGAAGCCATTCCTTTGTTGATTTGGATGTATGCTTTAGGTCGTTGTCATGCTGAAAGATGAAGTTCCTCTTCATGCTCAGCTTTCTAGCAGAAGCCTGAAGGTTTTGTGCCAATATTGTCTGGTATTTGGAACTGTTCATAATTCCCTCTAGCTTAACTAAGGCCCCAGTTCCAGCTGAAGAAAAACAACCCCAAAGCATGATGCTGCCACCACCATGCTTCACTGTGGGTATGGTGTTCTTTTGGTGATGTGCAGTGTTGTTTTTGCACCAAACATATCTTTTGGAATTATGGCCAAAAAGTTCAACTTTGGTTTCATCAGACCATAACACCTTTTCTCACATGCTTTTGGGAGACTTCAGATGTGTTTTTGCAAAATGTAGCCTGGCTTGGATGTTTTTCTTCATAAGAAAAGGCTTTCGTCTTGCCACTCTACCCCATAGCCCAGACATATGAAGAATACGTAAGATTGTTGTCAGATGTACCACACAGCCAGCACTTGCCAGATATTCCTGCAGCTCCTTTAGTGTTGCTATAGACCTCTTGGTAGCATCCCAGACCAGTTTTCTTCTCGTCTTTTCATCAATTTTGGAGGGACATCCAGCTCTTGGTAATGTCACTGTTGTGCCATATTTTCTTCACTTGATGATGACTGTCTTCACTGTGTTCCATGGTATATCTAATGCCTTGGAAATTCTTTTGTACCCTTCTCCTGACTGATACCTTTTAACAATGAGATCCCTCTGATGCTTTGGAAGCTCTCTGTGGACCATGGCTTTTGCTGTGGGATGCGACTAAGAAAATTTCAGGAAAACCCAACTAGAGCAGCTGAACTTTATTTGGGGTTAATCAGAGGCACTTTAAATAATGGCAGGTGTATGCTGACTCCTATTTAACATGATTTTGAATGTGATTGCTTAATTCTGAACACAGCTACATCCCCAGTTATAAAAGGGTGTTCACACTTATGCAACCACATTATTTTAGTTTTTTTGTTTTCTTCCCTCCACCTAAAAGATTTCAGTTTGTTTTTCAATTGAGTTGTACAGTTTACAGGTCACATTAAAGGTGGAAAAAGTTCTAAAGTGATTTATCTTTGTCTCATTTGTTTACATCACAGAAACCTGACATTTTAACAGGGGTGTGTAGACTTTTTATATCCACTGTATATATAAAAATGTAGCTAAGGTAGTACCCTCCCCCCCTAGCGGCGGGGGCTAGGGGGTACTACCTTGGCTACAAATTTTTTATATAGACTTCCATCAGAATAAGGTTTTTGTCTGTATTAGGATCATCCTATCTGTTGCAAATTGCATCTCTCATTTGCATATGGTGTGGTGTAAAGGCAGTTAGTTCTCCCAGATTCATTTGGAGTGGTCTTATTGTGATTTAATAGCTCCCACTGGATACAACCTTCCAGCTTTGCCCTTGCTATGCTGATGTCAGCCTCTGTATCCACGTACAGACAGTCTTATACACAGTTGGCCCCTAGGTTACTTTTATAAACTCTTATAATTTCATGTGTCACTCACATGTGTCCAGCAGCCATAATCAGAAACATTGCTGTAGAGGTTTGTGTGACTCCACCTACTAACTGTGCCCAGGCACCTAAAGGTTCTAAAGTATTTTCCTGGTGAACCGCTGGCAACCCTGCCCTATACAGAAAATGCTTGCCACCTCCTGTATTAGAGCATGTCATTTTTGCAATAAAGTTTTATTTGTAAGCCTTAGAGTACTGCTGGTCCCAAGTAAGAAACAGTCATTGAGCAAATTGGCAGCAGCAGTCTTATATCCTTGCCAATCACTGGCTGTGTTCAGCTTGGGTTCCATTCCGGAGATAATCAGAAAGACCTTTATGGGACAGTAAACACAATAAGAATGTACTATAAAATGTTTAGGTCTAGATTACAAGTGAGGTACAAAAATATTTGAGCAAGCGATATTGTGTTTCCGCAAACTTTTTCTTTTTCGCTGATATTACAAGTTGAGCAAAATCGGGATTGCGCTAGCGCAATCTTAATTTACGTTACCGCAATCTCAGAGTTGTGGTTCACTGTTTTCTGAAAGTAAAAAGTGGCACAACACACTGAAAAAATACAGTTAAAAGAAAAGAAGAGTAGAAAAAAAAAGCTAGAGGGTACACACATGTTCTACAATAAGCTCAAATTTGAAATATAATAAATATAAAATATATTAAATATATAATAAATCGCAAATGTATCAGTTTCTCAGAAATTTATTATAGGTAAAATGTCTCAAATTGATAAACATTAAGGGGCCCATTATCAAGCTCTGAACGGAGCTTGTGGGCCTGTATTTCTGGCGAGTCTTCAGACTCTCCAGAAACACCAGTTATGAAGCAGCGGTCTAAAGATCGCTGCTCCATAACCCTGTCCGCCTGCTCTGATGAGGCAGACAGGAATCTCCGGAAATCAACCCGATCAATGATCATGATTGGGTTGATTGACACCTCCCTGCTGGCGGCCAATTGGCCACGAGTCAGCAGGGGGCGGCGTTGCACCAGCAGCTCACAAGAGTTGAATGCGTATTGCTCTCCGCATTCAGCGAGGTCTTGCGGACCTGATCCGCACTGTCCACATGTAATCTAGCCCTTAATTATTCAACATAAAAAAACTTTATAAAATACCATCATTATTTATTTTGCCACATATTCCTGTAAATTACCTCTAATTGTGTGGTTTCCATGTTTGAGATTTGGGAGGGCACACTAGTCTAATCTGGTTACATATCTGTTCCTAAATGGCCTCAGCACGGGCGATAACGTAATACAACAGTTTAACACCTAATGAACACAGAGCTAAAGGTATTACCTTCACACAATGGAGGCTGGTGTCCCTTCAGCCAAACACTGCACTGTTATGAATAACTCATCATAACGGTCAGGCTCACACGCTAATATATAGAAGTCTACTTGGCCAGCTCATACCATTAATGTAAATAGTCATAATCCACAGCTTCAACAGAATGTTTAAGTAAAACTTTACATTCCAATATATTTGACCTGCAAAAATGAAACTTTCTACTTTTGTAATTTGGAAGACAAAACTTTATTTATAAAAGCATTATTTGTGCATTTTTCAGATATTTCTCTTGTACATAAACTGTGCAGGTTGAGAGGGGACATCTGTGGGTTGTTTTGTCTTCTTACAGACTTTAGTCAGTTAGGAGGGATTAACTTTAGGCTTCAGGGTGACAGTAGAAGTGTTGTCCATAAGTGTGTCTGCTCTTCATCAGAGTTTTATTCAAATCTTTCCAGGACAACAATATGGACCCTAATCAGCACAGAGTGGATCTGGGACATGTCTGATCTCTAGTGGCATTGTTGTCTTCTTGGGTTTGTATCAGGAAACGTTTGGATACCAGAGAGCTTTGTTTTATTTTTTATAAGCAGACTTTAATTTTGTTATCCTTTATTTAACATATCTAAGGCTTTAGCTTGTCTGATAACGTCTTGTGTGCAAGTATTAATGTTGTAGGCTAATTTATCTTTGGTTTCCTATAGATTTTCATCACAGAAGCCTTTATAAAAAGAGGATTTTTATAGGGTAGGGAGCGCAGAAGTATGTACAGTGGAGTAGGACTTCCAAACTGGCACTGTCCTATCAAATATATGGGACGGATGTAGTATAAGGCACCACAAAGTTGTTATTATTATTAATGGATCCAACCAGAGAGGGCTAGATGACAGTGAGAGTGCAGGAGAAGGACTGATGACAGTGAGACTGCAGGAGAAGGACAGATGACAGTGAGACTACAGGATAAGGACAGATGACAGTGAAAATGAAGGAGAAGGCTTGATGACAGTGAGACTGCAGGAGAAGGCTAGATGACAGTGAGACTGCAGGAGAAGGCTAGATGACAGTGAGACTGCAGGAGAAGGACAGATGACAGAGACACTGCAGGAGAAGGCTAGATGACAGTGAGACAGCAAGAAAGGGCTAGATGACAGTGAGACTGCAGGAGAAGTACAGATGACAGTTAGACTGCAGGAGAAGACTAGATGACAGTGAGACAGCAAGAGAGGGCTAGATGACAGTGAGACAGCAGGAGAAGGCTAGATGACTGTGAGACAGCAAGAGAGGGCTAGATGACAGTGAGACAGCAGGAGAAGTCTAGATGACAGTGAGACTGCAGGAGAAGTCTAGTTGACAGTGAGACAGCAAGAGAGGGCTAGATGACAGTGAGACAGCAGGAGAAGTCTAGATGACAGTGAGACTGCAGGAGAAGGACAGATGACAGTGAGACTGCAGGAGAAGGCTAGATGACAGTGAGACAGCAAGAAAGGGCTAGATGACAGTGAGACTGCAGGAGAAGTACAGATGACAGTGAGACTGCAGGAGAAGGCTAGATGACAGTGAGTATTAAGAGGGATATTGTGATATTAGAGTAATACCACAAATCCCCTATAGGAGGCGCTAATGACTCAGGGCAGAAAATAGTACTGAAATACAATCAAAAAACCCCTTTGGTGATACCAAAAATGTAAAAAAACCTATAAAACAATATATAAAAAATAAATGGTAAAATCTGTAAAATGTAAAATATAAAACATAAAATATAATGATAGAATAAAAAATATATATATGAGAATACAGACGTATCAATAGGTGAAATGGGAAAGATCCCAACTGAAGTCCAAATAAGTCCAAATAAATGGAAGTATAAATAGAAGGCAGCTCTCGGTCTTCACCCAAACGATGGTGTATCTTCAAAAAGAGGTTTCACTGCAAGGAAAACAGAAACAGAGGCGCCACAAGTGTAGATCAATCAAAACAGACAATATCCAAGTTAGATGAGATACAGGATACTCACAAACGTGAAGGCACTCTCTTGTGCCTGTAGGAGCGGGCTGGTATTTAAACAGCAAACCAGCTAGCTGTACCAAGGGATCCCCGTCAGGATATCCTCGCAACAGTAATCCTTCACTAGATTGATTCCAGCAAAAAGGAAAAAATGTTCAGAGGGGAGGAAGGCTAAACAGCCTTATGGTTACTGGCAAGGGAAATGCCACACGAACACCAGATTTGTTTAAAAAGTATCAAGTATTTTATTTTACAAAAGATAAAAAATACCATCAATAACAAATTACAGCTTGGTGTATTTAATGGCAAATCTCCTTGTATATAGAGATAATAGCGACGCGTTTCTCAGGGAAGACCCTGTTTCATCAGGCTTGTATACTCTAGAACCATTTAAAACCCCTTTATATAGGGATCAGTAACCATATGTTTGCAATAAACCCTCCCCTTCCTTGACATAAACCAATGAAACCTTTTCTTTCCGAAAACTCCCACTTGTTGCCTTAATTAGAAGTTTATAATAGTTTTTCCTTTAGTATTATGTCCACTTGATCAATAATCTGTGAGCCCATATCCTAATGTGGTTATGTGTGATGTTAGATCTAGATCGTAATGTGTCGATTGTGAGATAATTAAAAGTGTATGAATGTAAACATACTTAATCGGTGATCGTTTTTTGACCAATTAAAAGCCTGCTTTAGGAGGCTTGTACAATTTGAAACACCCAATTGGTTCATGTGCTCTTAGTTTGATGACTACAATTACCATCATACCTCTCTACCGGAACTATAAGGAAATAGAATTTGCCTAATTGTGAATTGTTCTCTGACCGTCTAATTTCAGTGACTACAAGTACCATAATGCTTCTCTAGTCTCTACCGGAAGTGCCCGGATAGTGTGTCTGCGTGACTGTTATTTTGTAGTCTTTTTCGTCTAAGTGGGGGCTTGTACTTAATAATCCATTCGATTGGTTGGTGTCACATTCCCACTTTAACTGCAGTTTGACTCTGATGGACTACAACTCCCATCATGCTTCTCTGTGTCCAATAGAAACCGCTATCTGGTGTCTAATGGGCATCCACTTGTAGTCTCCCTATACAGGCGCATTTGGTTCACTCGCAATGGTTTTGCAGATGTACCCATTGCGCTCCTAAGTGTAATGGTGGGGGCAGAATTACATACTCTAAATTATGAATAACATGTTAATGAATAATATGATTGCTCTAAAACAATTTGCTTCATTGCTTATAATACTCGATCTTTAATTAGGTCAATGTGATAGCACAATAACAATTGTAAAGTGCTGTAAATAAACTTTGCTGATTACACTCTATATACTTTAACTATGAAATTAAAAACGTGTACCGATTTAAACATAATGATATAATGTCAGTGCATATAAATTTATAGTTAAAGTGACTCAACCTTTTACACCTAATGTATATATTTTTCTAACTAATAAAAAATGTTGGTGCACCTTAATCTAAATTATATGTATTATTTTATACCATATATTAGTCATCAGCCTTATGACAATGGTAATATTAATGAAGATAAAGATTATGCTAAGTGTGGTGTTCAATATTATGCTGAATGTGTTATGAAGAAAAAGAATATGAGTGGTCCTATTATTACCACTGGTGGCTGACAAAACCTAAGTGCGTGTATATATGTGTAATTTTCAAACATAGTGAAAATGATTGTGATAGTGAATTCCTAATAGTGTTTAAAGCTACCACTTAATACCACTTATAATGACGATGAAGTTGTGATGTCACCTATACTGCTGTGTCTATGATTATTTATCATGTGTATGATGGTGTGATAAATTATTATCCCAATTGGATGTAACTAGGCAGCAAGTGAGCTCGGAAAGTAAAGTATACCAAGAATTCCCACTGTTTAACACAGTGAAAAAAGGAAATATAAAAAACATCACCAAATCAGTGAATGATACCGTGTTAAACATACAAATCTTAACAGAGCCCATAATAATTATAACCATAGTATACTAATAACTTCAGAAATTGACATATTATGAAATAGCTTAAGAGAACGCAGCAGAGTCTATGACTTCATTGAGGCCAGTTGGAAATAAACTATTGAATTTAAAGATCCAATATGTTTCTCTTTGTCTCAACTTACTGAACCTATTGTACAGATTACTTTTAGGAATGCATTCTATTGGGGTGATTTTAAATGGACATTTACCAGATATAGATTTTTGACAGGTGTGACGGGATACGCTATGTTTAGATGATTTTACCTTAATGTTTCTTAAGTGTTCACTCCACCGAGTTCTGACCTTCCTACAGGTCCTGCCTATATATTGTATCCCACATTCGCATGTGAGTACATAGATAACAAAATTAGAGTCACAAGTCATTTTGTTTTTGATGGAAAAAGTCTCCCCGGTGTTATGTGAAACAATCTCAGTGGAACCTTGCGTGATGTGGTCACACATAAAACAAAGTTTCTTTCCACATCTAAAGGCTCCTATCCTATTAAAGATGTCATTACCTTTCTTTCTTGTTCCTCTAGACTTATTCACCATATTCCTTTTTGACATAACAACCTTACTAGGAGCTAGTTTCTGTTTATATGTAGGTGCTCTTTTAAAAACTAATTTTGGTTGTAGTGGTAAAGTTTTATTTAAAATCGGATCTTTAAGGAGGATAGGCCAATGTTTTTTTAGAACTTTGTTAATGATTCTGTGGTTAGAATTATACTGTGTGACAAATAGTGGTTGTTTGTTAAATGTAGTTTCTTTCTGGCTATTATGTTGATCTGAGGTAGTGACTGTTGATAGCAAAAGTTCCCTATCAAGGTCCCTGGCTCTCTGTTGGCCCGAGTTAATTAATTCAGAGGGATACCCTTTTTCTAGGAATCTGGATGTGAGTATGCTTGCTTGTTTATTATATTGTTCTACTGTACTGCAGTTCCTGCGTAGACGACAGAACTGACTGTACGGAATATTTGTTTTCCATCTTGTTAGATGGTTGCTTTGGAAATGTAAAAAATTATTACAGTCCACTTTTTTAAAAAAAGTGGATGTTGATAAATTACCTATTGCATCCCATGATAGTGTCACATCTAAAAATTCAATATTGTTTTTTTGTATATTATGTGTAAAACTGATACCCATACTGTTCCTATTAAGATGTGCAACAAAGTCAAGAGCCTCAGGTACTGAACCATCAAAAATAAATATTAAATCATCTATGTAACGGCCATAGAACACCAGATTGCCCCTCCATCGCGAGTTGTAGATATATAGATCCTCAAATTGACCCATAAAAAGGTTTGCGAAACTGGGGGCAAATCTGGTGCCCATGGCCGTTCCTTTGATCTGTAAATAAAAAGTGTCCAAAAACTGAAAATAATTGTGTTTCAGAATAAAATTAATAAGTGATAGCAAATAATCCTGTTGTTGTTCAGGCATGAAGAAGTCTCTATTCAAATACATCTGTGTGGAGGATATCCCTAGATTATGAGATATATTAGAATAAAGGGACCCCACATCACATGATAGCCACAGATAGTTCCCCTTGTTTTTAATGTCGGATATTTTGTTCAGGAGGTCTCTTGTATCTTTGATGTAAGAAGGGAGATTTATGACATATCTCTGGAGATAGATATCTATGTACTCCGATAGTTTATCAGTTATGCTATTCATGCCCGCTATGATGGGTCTACCTGGCGGGATTCTTTCGTTTTTGTGGAGTTTAGGCAGATGGTAATAATACGGTGTGCTGGGGTGGTCAGGTGTGAGATATCTTTTCTCTTTTTTTGTCAGGATATTCTCCAAAAGACCTTGTTCTAATAAAAGATTTAGTTTCTTTGTATAATCTGTAGTGGGATCGAAAGACAATTTAGTGTAGTAATTAGTGTCATCTAGGATCCGTCGGGCCTCTTTAATGTAATCAGAATAGTTCTGTAAAACTATGCCGCCGCCCTTGTCTGCCTGACGGATGACCAGATTTTTGTCATCCGTCAGGCTTCTAAGGGCCCTGGCTTCATTAGGCCATGTACGCTTTTTGCCTATAATTCTATTGGGCATAGACTCAAAGTCTTCTAAGACTAGTTGTTGGTATAGGTCTATATAGGACACTTCCTCTTTAGGCGGGTGGAAAGTTGACAGAGGTGCCAAAGAAGTATGAATTACTCCTTCGAACAGCTCTTCTGTTAATTGGCTAGGCTCATATGTTAATATGGAGGTGGAGTTTCTTGTTTGTTGTGTATCTAATAGTATCGGGGCCCCTTCAATGTTGTGTTTTCTCATAGCTTTGACAGCAAAGTACCTTTGTAACGCTAGTTTGCGAGTATATTTGTTGAGGTCAACAAATAATTCAAATATATTGTGAGAATTCGGAGGGCAGTAAGACAATCCCCTTCCCAACACCCTGATTTCATCGTCAGTGAGGGAATGTGAGGAGAGGTTAAAAATCCCTTTCTTTAATTTCTGAAGTCTTTCTTTTTGGTAGGTTTTCCCTCTCCCTCTCCTTCCCCGTTTGGGTAAGGTCTTTTCTTTTGATTGGTTGAGGGATTGGGTTTCCTCCATAAGGGTGCCAGATTGGGGGTCCCTAAAAAAACCTCAGATGAAGTTGATGGAATATTATCCATTCTATGTGTAGTAGACCTATCTACCCTAGGGTGGTCAAAGGTATTGTCTTGTACTGAATTCAGAGCTTGAAACCTATTTGAGACTGGAATATGGTTAGGGTTGTTATATTCATGGTGTTCTACCATTCCTCTGTAGTCTCTGTCTGAATATGTAAATCTGTGGGAATTATCCCCATTGGCTTGATGTTGGTTCTCACGCGGAAAAAATGTGTTATTATGTGGATAGTTGTTATTGTGATTGATATGTTGAATTGTATTCCTTCCTGAAGTATCATTATTATGGTAGTTATGTTTATTTTTATTTCTGTTCCTATTTTGTCGTTTGTGATTCTGTACTATAGTCCAATCACTATTTGTATTGGTTTTAGTTCTATTATAAGTGTATACTTCACCTTTATTATAATCATCCTCATCTCTCTTTAGTTTTGAATTTTTGTTAGTAATAATCTCTGTCTGAAAATCATCAACTGATTTGATGGTCTGATTATTAAGTTTAAGGTATTCTGGATGTTCTTTGAACTTTTCTAATTCCTTTTGTGTAGAATCTATCTCTATCCCAATATGGGATAGATTCTACACAAAAGGAATTAGAAAAGTTCAAAGAACATCCAGAATACCTTAAACTTAATAATCAGACCATCAAATCAGTTGATGATTTTCAGACAGAGATTATTACTAACAAAAATTCAAAACTAAAGAGAGATGAGGATGATTATAATAAAGGTGAAGTATACACTTATAATAGAACTAAAACCAATACAAATAGTGATTGGACTATAGTACAGAATCACAAACGACAAAATAGGAACAGAAATAAAAATAAACATAACTACCATAATAATGATACTTCAGGAAGGAATACAATTCAACATATCAATCACAATAACAACTATCCACATAATAACACATTTTTTCCGCGTGAGAACCAACATCAAGCCAATGGGGATAATTCCCACAGATTTACATATTCAGACAGAGACTACAGAGGAATGGTAGAACACCATGAATATAACAACCCTAACCATATTCCAGTCTCAAATAGGTTTCAAGCTCTGAATTCAGTACAAGACAATACCTTTGACCACCCTAGGGTAGATAGGTCTACTACACATAGAATGGATAATATTCCATCAACTTCATCTGAGGTTTTTTTAGGGACCCCCAATCTGGCACCCTTATGGAGGAAACCCAATCCCTCAACCAATCAAAAGAAAAGACCTTACCCAAACGGGGAAGGAGAGGGAGAGGGAAAACCTACCAAAAAGAAAGACTTCAGAAATTAAAGAAAGGGATTTTTAACCTCTCCTCACATTCCCTCACTGACGATGAAATCAGGGTGTTGGGAAGGGGATTGTCTTACTGCCCTCCGAATTCTCACAATATATTTGAATTATTTGTTGACCTCAACAAATATACTCGCAAACTAGCGTTACAAAGGTACTTTGCTGTCAAAGCTATGAGAAAACACAACATTGAAGGGGCCCCGATACTATTAGATACACAACAAACAAGAAACTCCACCTCCATATTAACATATGAGCCTAGCCAATTAACAGAAGAGCTGTTCGAAGGAGTAATTCATACTTCTTTGGCACCTCTGTCAACTTTCCACCCGCCTAAAGAGGAAGTGTCCTATATAGACCTATACCAACAACTAGTCTTAGAAGACTTTGAGTCTATGCCCAATAGAATTATAGGCAAAAAGCGTACATGGCCTAATGAAGCCAGGGCCCTTAGAAGCCTGACGGATGACAAAAATCTGGTCATCCGTCAGGCAGACAAGGGCGGCGGCATAGTTTTACAGAACTATTCTGATTACATTAAAGAGGCCCGACGGATCCTAGATGACACTAATTACTACACTAAATTGTCTTTCGATCCCACTACAGATTATACAAAGAAACTAAATCTTTTATTAGAACAAGGTCTTTTGGAGAATATCCTGACAAAAAAAGAGAAAAGATATCTCACACCTGACCACCCCAGCACACCGTATTATTACCATCTGCCTAAACTCCACAAAAACGAAAGAATCCCGCCAGGTAGACCCATCATAGCGGGCATGAATAGCATAACTGATAAACTATCGGAGTACATAGATATCTATCTCCAGAGATATGTCATAAATCTCCCTTCTTACATCAAAGATACAAGAGACCTCCTGAACAAAATATCCGACATTAAAAACAAGGGGAACTATCTGTGGCTATCATGTGATGTGGGGTCCCTTTATTCTAATATATCTCATAATCTAGGGATATCCTCCACACAGATGTATTTGAATAGAGACTTCTTCATGCCTGAACAACAACAGGATTATTTGCTATCACTTATTAATTTTATTCTGAAACACAATTATTTTCAGTTTTTGGACACTTTTTATTTACAGATCAAAGGAACGGCCATGGGCACCAGATTTGCCCCCAGTTTCGCAAACCTTTTTATGGGTCAATTTGAGGATCTATATATCTACAACTCGCGATGGAGGGGCAATCTGGTGTTCTATGGCCGTTACATAGATGATTTAATATTTATTTTTGATGGTTCAGTACCTGAGGCTCTTGACTTTGTTGCACATCTTAATAGGAACAGTATGGGTATCAGTTTTACACATAATATACAAAAAAACAATATTGAATTTTTAGATGTGACACTATCATGGGATGCAATAGGTAATTTATCAACATCCACTTTTTTTAAAAAAGTGGACTGTAATAATTTTTTACATTTCCAAAGCAACCATCTAACAAGATGGAAAACAAATATTCCGTACAGTCAGTTCTGTCGTCTACGCAGGAACTGCAGTACAGTAGAACAATATAATAAACAAGCAAGCATACTCACATCCAGATTCCTAGAAAAAGGGTATCCCTCTGAATTAATTAACTCGGGCCAACAGAGAGCCAGGGACCTTGATAGGGAACTTTTGCTATCAACAGTCACTACCTCAGATCAACATAATAGCCAGAAAGAAACTACATTTAACAAACAACCACTATTTGTCACACAGTATAATTCTAACCACAGAATCATTAACAAAGTTCTAAAAAAACATTGGCCTATCCTCCTTAAAGATCCGATTTTAAATAAAACTTTACCACTACAACCAAAATTAGTTTTTAAAAGAGCACCTACATATAAACAGAAACTAGCTCCTAGTAAGGTTGTTATGTCAAAAAGGAATATGGTGAATAAGTCTAGAGGAACAAGAAAGAAAGGTAATGACATCTTTAATAGGATAGGAGCCTTTAGATGTGGAAAGAAACTTTGTTTTATGTGTGACCACATCACGCAAGGTTCCACTGAGATTGTTTCACATAACACCGGGGAGACTTTTTCCATCAAAAACAAAATGACTTGTGACTCTAATTTTGTTATCTATGTACTCACATGCGAATGTGGGATACAATATATAGGCAGGACCTGTAGGAAGGTCAGAACTCGGTGGAGTGAACACTTAAGAAACATTAAGGTAAAATCATCTAAACATAGCGTATCCCGTCACACCTGTCAAAAATCTATATCTGGTAAATGTCCATTTAAAATCACCCCAATAGAATGCATTCCTAAAAGTAATCTGTACAATAGGTTCAGTAAGTTGAGACAAAGAGAAACATATTGGATCTTTAAATTCAATAGTTTATTTCCAACTGGCCTCAATGAAGTCATAGACTCTGCTGCGTTCTCTTAAGCTATTTCATAATATGTCAATTTCTGAAGTTATTAGTATACTATGGTTATAATTATTATGGGCTCTGTTAAGATTTGTATGTTTAACACGGTATCATTCACTGATTTGGTGATGTTTTTTATATTTCCTTTTTTCACTGTGTTAAACAGTGGGAATTCTTGGTATACTTTACTTTCCGAGCTCACTTGCTGCCTAGTTACATCCAATTGGGATAATAATTTATCACACCATCATACACATGATAAATAATCATAGACACAGCAGTATAGGTGACATCACAACTTCATCGTCATTATAAGTGGTATTAAGTGGTAGCTTTAAACACTATTAGGAATTCACTATCACAATCATTTTCACTATGTTTGAAAATTACACATATATACACGCACTTAGGTTTTGTCAGCCACCAGTGGTAATAATAGGACCACTCATATTCTTTTTCTTCATAACACATTCAGCATAATATTGAACACCACACTTAGCATAATCTTTATCTTCATTAATATTACCATTGTCATAAGGCTGATGACTAATATATGGTATAAAATAATACATATAATTTAGATTAAGGTGCACCAACATTTTTTATTAGTTAGAAAAATATATACATTAGGTGTAAAAGGTTGAGTCACTTTAACTATAAATTTATATGCACTGACATTATATCATTATGTTTAAATCGGTACACGTTTTTAATTTCATAGTTAAAGTATATAGAGTGTAATCAGCAAAGTTTATTTACAGCACTTTACAATTGTTATTGTGCTATCACATTGACCTAATTAAAGATCGAGTATTATAAGCAATGAAGCAAATTGTTTTAGAGCAATCATATTATTCATTAACATGTTATTCATAATTTAGAGTATGTAATTCTGCCCCCACCATTACACTTAGGAGCGCAATGGGTACATCTGCAAAACCATTGCGAGTGAACCAAATGCGCCTGTATAGGGAGACTACAAGTGGATGCCCATTAGACACCAGATAGCGGTTTCTATTGGACACAGAGAAGCATGATGGGAGTTGTAGTCCATCAGAGTCAAACTGCAGTTAAAGTGGGAATGTGACACCAACCAATCGAATGGATTATTAAGTACAAGCCCCCACTTAGACGAAAAAGACTACAAAATAACAGTCACGCAGACACACTATCCGGGCACTTCCGGTAGAGACTAGAGAAGCATTATGGTACTTGTAGTCACTGAAATTAGACGGTCAGAGAACAATTCACAATTAGGCAAATTCTATTTCCTTATAGTTCCGGTAGAGAGGTATGATGGTAATTGTAGTCATCAAACTAAGAGCACATGAACCAATTGGGTGTTTCAAATTGTACAAGCCTCCTAAAGCAGGCTTTTAATTGGTCAAAAAACGATCACCGATTAAGTATGTTTACATTCATACACTTTTAATTATCTCACAATCGACACATTACGATCTAGATCTAACATCACACATAACCACATTAGGATATGGGCTCACAGATTATTGATCAAGTGGACATAATACTAAAGGAAAAACTATTATAAACTTCTAATTAAGGCAACAAGTGGGAGTTTTCGGAAAGAAAAGGTTTCATTGGTTTATGTCAAGGAAGGGGAGGGTTTATTGCAAACATATGGTTACTGATCCCTATATAAAGGGGTTTTAAATGGTTCTAGAGTATACAAGCCTGATGAAACAGGGTCTTCCCTGAGAAACGCGTCGCTATTATCTCTATATACAAGGAGATTTGCCATTAAATACACCAAGCTGTAATTTGTTATTGATGGTATTTTTTATCTTTTGTAAAATAAAATACTTGATACTTTTTAAACAAATCTGGTGTTCGTGTGGCATTTCCCTTGCCAGTAACCATAAGGCTGTTTAGCCTTCCTCCCCTCTGAACATTTTTTCCTTTTTGCTGGAATCAATCTAGTGAAGGATTACTGTTGCGAGGATATCCTGACGGGGATCCCTTGGTACAGCTAGCTGGTTTGCTGTTTAAATACCAGCCCGCTCCTACAGGCACAAGAGAGTGCCTTCACGTTTGTGAGTATCCTGTATCTCATCTAACTTGGATATTGTCTGTTTTGATTGATCTACACATGTGGCGCCTCTGTTTCTGTTTTCCTTGCAGTGAAACCTCTTTTTGTAGATGACAGTGAGACAGCAGGAGAGGGCTAGATGACAGTGAGACAGCAGGAGAAGGCTAGATGACAGTGAGACAGCAAGAGAGGGCTAGATGACAGTGAGACAGCAGGAGAAGTCTAGATGACAGTGAGACAGCAAGAGAGGGCTAGATGACAGTGAGACAGCAGGAGAAGTCTAGATGACAGTGAGACTGCAGGAGAAGGACAGATGACAGTGAGACTGCAGGAGAAGGCTAGATGACAGTGAGACAGCAAGAGAGGGCTAGATGACAGTGAGACTGCAGGAGAAGTCTAGATGACAGTGAGACTGCAGGAGAAGGACAGATGACAGAGAGACTGCAGGAGAAGGCTAGATGACAGTGAGACAGCAAGAGAGGGCTAGATGACAGTGAGACTGAAGGAGAAGTCTAGATGACAGTGAGACTGCAGGAGAAGGACAGATGACAGTGAGACTGCAGGAGAAGGCTAGATGACAGTGAGACTGCAGGAGAAGCACAGATGACAGTGAGACTGCAGGAGAAGTCTAGTTGACAGTGAGGCAGCAAGAGAGGGCTAGATGACAGTGAGACTGCAGGAGAAGTCTAGATGACAGTGAGACTGCAGGAGAAGGACAGATGACAGTGAGACTGCAGGAGAAGGCTAGATGACAGTGAGACAGCAAGAGAGGGCTAGATGACAGTGAGACTGAAAGAGAAGGCTAGATGACAGTGAGACTGCAGGAGGACAGATGACAGTGAGACTGCAGGAGGACAGATGACAGTGAGACTGCAGGAGAAGGCTAGATGACAGTGAGACAGCACGAGAGGGCTAGATGACAGTGAGACAGCAAGAAAGAGCTAGATGACAGTGAGACTGCAGGAGAAGTACAGATGACAGTGAGACTGCAGGAGAAGGCTAGATGACAGTGAGACAGCAAGAGAGGGCTAGATGACAGTGAGACAGCAGGAGAAGTCTAGATGACAGTGATACTGCAGGAGAAGTCTAGTTGACAGTGAGACAGCAAGAGAGGGCTAGATGATAGTGAGACAGCAGGAGAAGTCTAGATGACAGTGAGACTGCAGGAGAAGGACAGATTTCAGTGAGACTGCAGGAGAAGGCTAGATGACAGTGAGACAGCAAGAGAGGGCTAGATGACAGTGAGACTGCACGAGAAGTCTAGATGACAGTGAGACTGCAGGAGAAGGACAGATGACAGTGAGACTGCAAAAGAAGGCTAGATGACAGTGAGACAGCAAGAGAGGGCTAGATGACAGTGAGACAGAAGGAGAAGGCTAGATGACAGTGACACTGCAGGAGAAGGACAGATGGCAGTGAGACTGAAGGAGAAGGTTAGATGACAGTGAGACTGCAGGAGAAGGACAGATGACAGTGAGACTGCAGGAGAAGTCTAGTTGACAGTGAGGCAGCAAGATAGGGCTAGATTACAGTGAGACTGCAGGAGAAGTCTAGATGACAGTGAGACTGCAGGAGAAGGACAGATGACAGTGAGACTGCAGGAGAAGGCTAGATGACAGTGAGACAGCAAGAGAGGGCTAGATGACAGTGAGACAGAAGGAGAAGGCTAGATGACAGTGACACTGCAGGAGGACAGATGACAGTGAGACTGCAGGAGAAGGCTAGATGACAGTGAGACAGCAAGAGACGGCTAGATGACAGTTAGACTGCAGGAGAAGGACAGATGACAGTGAGACTGCAGGAGAATGCTAGATGACAGTGAGACAGAAAGAGAGGGTTAGATGACAGTGAGACAGCAAGAGAGGGCTAGATGACAGTGAGACTGCAGGAGAAGGCTAGATGACAGTGAGACAGCAAGAGAGGTCTAGATGACAGTGAGATAGCAGGAGAAGACTAGATGACAGTGAGACAGCAGGAGAAGTCTAGATGACAGTGAGACTGCAGAGAAGTCTAGATGACAGTGAGACAGCAAGAGAGGGCTAGATGACAGTGAGCCAGCAGGAGATGTCTAAATGACAGTGAGACTGCAGGAGAAGGCTAGATGACAGTATGACTGCAGGAGAAGTCTAGATGACAGTGAGACTGCAGGAGAAGTCTAGATGACAGTGAGACTGCAGGAGAAGGCTAGATGACAGTGAGACACCAGGAGATGGCTAGATGACAGTGAGACTGCAAGAGAAGTCTAGATGACAGTGAGACTGCAGGAGAAAGCTAGATGACAGTGAGACAGCAGGAGAAGGCTAGATGACAGTTAAACTGCAAAAGTAAGCAAGATGACAGTGAGATGCAGGAAAAAGCCAGACGACAGACCACAAGAAAGGGCTAGATGATAGTGAGACCACAAGAGTAGGCTACATAACAGTGACACGGCAGAAGTAGGCTAGAAAACAGTGAGACTGACTGCAGGAGATGGCTAGATGACAATAAGGCTGCAGGAGATGGCTAGATGACAATAAGGCTGCAGGAGATGGCTAGATGTCAATGAGACCACAGAAGAGAGCTAGATGACAATAAGACTGCAGGAGATGGCTAGATGGCAATGAGACTGCAGTAGAGGGCTAGATGATAATGAGACTGACTGCAGGAGATGGCTAGATGGCAACAAGGCTGCAGGAGATGGCTAGATGACAATAAGGCTGCAGGAGATGGCTAGATGACAATGAGACCACAGAAGAGGGATAGATGACAATACGACTGCAGGAGATAGCTAGATGGCAATGAGACTGCAGTAGAGGGCTAGATGACAATGAGACTGACTGCAGGAGATGGCTAGATGACAATAAGGCTGCAGGAGATGGCTAGATGGCAATGAGACTGTAGTAGAGGGCTAGATGACAATGAGACTGACTGCACGAGAAGGCGTGATGACAATGAGACATCAGAAGAAGGCTAGATGACAATGAGACTGCAGGAGAAGGATAGATGACAATGAGACTGATTGCAGGAGATGGCTAGATGGCAATGAGAATGCAGTAGAGGGCTAGATGACAATGAGACTGACTGCAGGAAATGGCTAGATGACAAGGATACCACAGAAGAGAGCTAGATGACAATGAGACAGCAGAAGAAGGCTAGATGACAATGTGACTGACTGCAGGAGATGGTTAGATGGCAATAAGGCTGCAGGAGATGGTTAGATGGCAATAAGGCTGCAGGAGATGGCTAGATGGCAATAAGGCTGCAGGAGATGGCTAGATGGCAATAAGGCTGCAGGAGATGGCTAGATGACAATAAGGATGTAGGAGATGGCTGGATGACAATAAGGCCGCAGGAGATGGCTAGATGGCAATAAGGCTGCTGGAGATGGCTAGATGGCAATAAGGCTGCAGGAGATGACTAGATGATAATAAGGCTGCAGGAGATGGCTAGATGACAATAAGGCTGTAGGAGATGGCTAGATGGCAATAAGGCTGTAGGAGATGGCTAGATGGCAATAAGGCTTTAGGAGATAGCTAGATTACAATAAGGCTGTAGGAGATGGCTAGATGACAATATGGATGTAGGAGATGGCTAGATGACAATAAGGCTGCAGGAGATGACTAGATTCGCAACAAGGCTGTAGGAGATGGCTAGATGGCCATAAGGCTGTAGGAGATGGCTAGATGACAATAAGGCTGTAGGAGATGGCTAGATGACAATAAGACTGTAGGAGATGACTAGATGACAATAAGGCTGTAGGAGATGGCTAGATGACAATAAGGCATGTAGGAGATGTCTAGATGACAATTAAGCTGTAGGAGATGGCTAGATGACAATAAGGCTGCAGGAGATGACTAGATTCGCAACAAGGCTGTAGGAGATGGCTAGATGGCCATAAGGCTGTAGGAGATGGCTAGATGACAATAAGGCTGTAGGAGATGGCTTGATGACAATAAGGCTGTAGGAAATGGCTAGATGACAATAAGGCTGCAGGAGATGATTATATGACAATAAGGCTGCAGGAGATGGCTAGATGACAATAAGGCTGCAGGAGATGGCTAGATGGCAATAAGGCTGTAGGAGATGGCTAGATGACAATAAGGTTGCAGGAGATGACTAGATTCGCAACAAGGCTGTAGGAGATGGCTAGATGGCCATAAGGCTGTAGGAGATGGCTAGATGACAATAAGGCTGTAGGAGATGGCTAGATGACAATAAGACTGTAGGAGGTGACTAGATGACAATAAGGCTGTAGGAGATGGCTAGATGACAATAAGGCTGTAGGAGATGGCTAGATGGCAATAAGGCTGTAGGAGATGGCTAGATGACAATAAGGCTGCAGGAGATGACTAGATTCGCAACAAGGCTGTAGGAGATGGCTAGATGGCCATAAGGCTGTAGGAGATGGCTAGATGACAATAAGGCTGTAGGAGATGGCTTGATGACAATAAGGCTGTAGGAAATGGCTAGATGACAATAAGGCTGCAGGAGATGGCTAGATGACAATAAGGCTGCAGGAGATGGTTAGATAACAATATGGCTGTAGGAGAAGGCTAGATGACAATAAGACTGTAGGAGATGACTAGATGACAATAAGGCTGTAGGAGATGGCTAGATGACAATAAGGCTGTAGGAGATGGCTAGATGGCAATAAGGCTGTAGGAGATGGCTAGATGACAATAAGGCTGCAGGAGATGACTAGATTCGCAACAAGGCTGTAAGAGATGGCTAGATGACAGTAAGGCTGTAGGAGATGGCTAGATGACAATAAGGCTGTAGGAGATGGCTTGATGACAATAAGGCTGTAGGAGATGGCTTGATGACAATAAGGCTGTAGGAAATGGCTAGATGACAATAAGGTTGTAGGAGATGGCTAGATGACAATAAGGCTGTAGGAGATGACTAGATGACAATAAGGTTGCAGGAGATGTCTAGATGACAATAAGGCTGTAGGAGATGGCTAGATGGCAATAAGGCTGTAGGAGATGGCTATATGACAATAAGGCAGCAGGAGATGGCTAGATGACAATAAGGCTGTAGGAGATGGCTAGATGGCAATAAGGCTGTAGGAGATTGCTAGATGACAATAAGGCTGTAGGAGATGGCTAGATGACAATAAGGCTTCAGGAGATGGCTAGATGACAATAAGGCTGTAGGAGATGGCTAGATGGCAATAAGACCGTAGAAGATGGCTAGATGAGAATTAGCTTGCAGGAGGTGGCTAGATGACAATGAGACTGCAGGAGATGGCTAGATGACAGTAAGGCTGTAGGAGATGACTAGATGACAATAAGGCTGTAGGAGATGGCTAGATGACAATAAGGCTGTAGGAGATGGCTAGATGGCAATAAGGCTGTAGGAGATGGCTAGATGGCAATAAGGCTGTAGGAGATGGCTATATGGCCCTAAGGCTGTAGGAGATGGCTAGATTGCAATAAGGCTTTAGGAGATAGCTAGATGGCCATAAGGCTGTAGGAGATGGCTAGATGACAATAAGGCTGCAGGAGGTGACTAGATGACAATAAGGGTGCAAGAGATGACTAGCTGACAATAAGGCTGTAGGAGATGGCTAGATGGCAATAAGGCTGTAGGAGATGACTAGATGGCAATAAGGCTGCAGGAGATGACTAGATGACAATAAGACTGTAGGAGATGATTATATGACAAAAAGGCTGCAGGAGATGGCTAGATGACAATAAGGCTGCAGGAGATGGCTAGATGACAATAAGGCTGTAGGAGATGGCTATATAACAATAAGGCTGTAGGAGAAGGCTAGATGACAATAAGAGTGTAAGAGATGACTAGACGACAATAAGGCTGTAGGAGATGACAAGATGGCAATAAGGCTGTAGGAGATGGCTAGATGACAATAAGGCTGCAGGAGATGGCTAGATGACAATAAGGCTGTAGGAGAAGGCTAGATGACAATAAGGCTGTAGGAGATGGCTAGATGGCAATAAGGCTTTAGGAGATAGCTAGACGACAATAAGGCTGTAGGAGATGGCTAGATGACAATAAGGCTGTAGGAGATGGCTAGATGACAATAAGGCTGTAGGAGAAGGCTAGATGACAATAAGGCTGTAGGAGATGGCTAGATGACAATAAGGCTGTAGGAGATGACTAGATGACAATAAGGCTATAGGAGATGATTAGATGACAATAGGGATGCAGGAGATGACTAGATGACAATAAGGCTGTAGGAGATGACTAGATGGCAATACGGATGCAGGAGATGACTAGACGACAATAAGGCTGCAGGAGATGGCTAGATGGCAATAAGGCTGCAAGGAGATGGCTAGATGACAATAAGACTGCAGAAGATGACTAGATGGCAATAAGGCTGCAGGAGATGGCTAGATGACAATAAGGCTGCAGGAGGTGACTAGATGACAATAAGGGTGCAAGAGATGATTAGCTGACAATAAGGCTGTAGGAGATGGCTAGATGGCAATAAGGCTGTAGGAGATGACTAGATGGCAATAAGGCTGCAGGAGATGACTAGATGACAATAAGACTGTAGGAGATGATTATATGACAAAAAGGCTGCAGGAGATGGCTAGATGACAATAAGGCTGCAGGAGATGGCTAGATGACAATAAGGCTGTAGGATATGGCTAGATAACAATAAGGCTGTAGGAGAAGGCTAGATGACAATAAGACTGTAGGAGATGACTAGACGACAATAAGGCTGTAGGAGATGGCTAGATGACAATAAGGCTGTAGGAGATGGCTAGATGGCAATAAGGCTGTAGGAGATGGCTAGATGACAATAAGGCTGCAGGAGATGGCTAGATAACAATAAGGCTGTAGGAGAAGGCTAGATGACAATAAGGCTGTAGGAGATGGCTAGATGACAATAAGGCAGCAGGAGATGGCTAGATGACGATAAGGCTGTAGGAGATGGCTAGATGGCAATAAGGCTGTAGGAGATGGCTAGATGACAATAAGGTTGCAGGAGATGGCTAGATGACAATAAGGCTGCAGGAGGTGACTAGATGACAATAAGGGTGCAAGAGATGATTAGCTGACAATAAGGCTGTAGGAGATGGCTAGATGGCAATAAGGCTGTAGGAGATGACTAGATGGCAATAAGGCTGCAGGAGATGACTAGATGACAATAAGACTGTAGGAGATGATTATATGACAAAAAGGCTGCAGGAGATGGCTAGATGACAATAAGGCTGCAGGAGATGGCTAGATGACAATAAGGCTGTAGGATATGGCTAGATAACAATAAGGCTGTAGGAGAAGGCTAGATGACAATAAGACTGTAGGAGATGACTAGACGACAATAAGGCTGTAGGAGATGGCTAGATGACAATAAGGCTGTAGGAGATGGCTAGATGGCAATAAGGCTGTAGGAGATGGCTAGATGACAATAAGGCTGCAGGAGATGGCTAGATAACAATAAGGCTGTAGGAGAAGGCTAGATGACAATAAGGCTGTAGGAGATGGCTAGATGACAATAAGGCAGCAGGAGATGGCTAGATGACGATAAGGCTGTAGGAGATGGCTAGATGGCAATAAGGCTGTAGGAGATGGCTAGATGACAATAAGGTTGCAGGAGATGGCTAGATGACAATAAGGCAGCAGGAGATGGCTAGATGGCAATAAGGCTGCAGGAGATGGCTAGATGACAATAAGGCTGCAGGAGATGACTAGATGGCAATAAGGCTGCAGGAGATGGCTAGATGACAATAAGGCTGCAGGAGGTGTCTAGATGACAATAAGGCTGCAAGAGATGACTAGATGACAATAAGGCTGCAGGAGATGGCTAGATGGCAATAAGGCTGTAGGAGATGACTAGATGGCAATAAGGATGCAGGAGATAACTAGATGACAATAAGACTGTAGGAGATGATTATATGACAATAAGGCTGCAGGAGATGGCTAGATGACAATAAGGCTGCATGAGATGGCTAGATGACAATAAGGCTGCAGGAGAAGGCTAGATGACAATAAGACTGTAGGAGATGACTAGATGACAATAAGACTGTAGGAGATGGCTAGATGACAATAAGGCTGTAGGAGATGGCTAGATTGAAATAAGGCTGTAGGAGATGGCTCGATGACAATAAGGCTGTAGGAGATGGCTAGATGGCAATAAGGCTGTAGGAGATGGCTAGATGACAATAAGGCTGCAGGAGATGACTAGATTCGCAACAAGGCTGTAGGAGATGGCTAGATGGCCATAAGGCTGTAGGAGATGGCTAGATGACAATAAGGCTGTAGGAGATGGCTTGATGACAATAAGGCTGTAGGAAATGGCTAGATGACAATAAGGCTGCAGGAGATGGCTAGATGACAATAAGGCTGCAGGAGATGGCTAGATAACAATATGGCTGTAGGAGAAGGCTAGATGACAATAAGACTGTAGGAGATGACTAGATGACAATAAGGCTGTAGGAGATGGCTAGATGACAATAAGGCTGTAGGAGATGGCTAGATGGCAATAAGGCTGTAGGAGATGGCTAGATGACAATAAGGCTGCAGGAGATGACTAGATTCGCAACAAGGCTGTAAGAGATGGCTAGATGACAGTAAGGCTGTAGGAGATGGCTAGATGACAATAAGGCTGTAAGAGATGGCTTGATGACAATAAGGCTGTAGGAGATGGCTTGATGACAATAAGGCTGTAGGAAATGGCTAGAGGACAATAAGGTTGTAGGAGATGGCTAGATGACAATAAGGCTGTAGGAGATGACTAGATGACAATAAGGTTGCAGGAGATGTCTAGATGACAATAAGGCTGTAGGAGATGGCTAGATGGCAATAAGGCTGTAGGAGATGGCTATATGACAATAAGGCAGCAGGAGATGGCTAGATGACAATAAGGCTGTAGGAGATGGCTAGATGGCAATAAGGCTGTAGGAGATGGCTAGATGACAATAAGGCTTCAGGAGATGGCTAGATGACAATAAGGCTGTAGGAGATGGCTAGATGGCAATAAGACCGTAGAAGATGGCTAGATGAGAATTAGCTTGCAGGAGGTGGCTAGATGACAATGAGACTGCAGGAGATGGCTAGATGACAGTAAGGCTGTAGGAGATGACTAGATGACAAAAAGGCTGTAGGAGATGGCTAGATGACAATAAGGCTGTAGGAGATGGCTAGATGGCAATAAGGCTGTAGGAGATGGCTAGATGGCAATAAGGCTGTAGGAGATGGCTATATGGCCCTAAGGCTGTAGGAGATGGCTAGATTGCAATAAGGCTTTAGGAGATAGCTAGATGGCCATAAGGCTGTAGGAGATGGCTAGATGACAATAAGGCTGCAGGAGGTGACTAGATGACAATAAGGGTGCAAGAGATGACTAGCTGACAATAAGGCTGTAGGAGATGGCTAGATGGCAATAAGGCTGTAGGAGATGACTAGATGGCAATAAGGCTGCAGGAGATGACTAGATGACAATAAGACTGTAGGAGATGATTATATGACAAAAAGGCTGCAGGAGATGGCTAGATGACAATAAGGCTGCAGGAGATGGCTAGATGACAATAAGGCTGTAGGAGATGGCTAGATAACAATAAGGCTGTAGGAGAAGGCTAGATGACAATAAGAGTGTAAGAGATGACTAGACGACAATAAGGCTGTAGGAGATGGCTAGACGACAATAAGGCTGTAGGAGATGACAAGATGGCAATAAGGCTGTAGGAGATGGCTAGATGACAATAAGGCTGCAGGAGATGGCTAGATGACAATAAGGCTGTAGGAGAAGGCTAGATGACAATAAGGCTGTAGGAGATGGCTAGATGGCAATAAGGCTTTAGGAGATAGCTAGACGACAATAAGGCTGTAGGAGATGGCTAGATGACAATAAGGCTGTAGGAGATGGCTAGATGACAATAAGGCTGTAGGAGAAGGCTAGATGACAATAAGGCTGTAGGAGATGGCTAGATGACAATAAGGCTGTAGGAGATGACTAGATGACAATAAGGCTGTAGGAGATGATTAGATGACAATAGGGATGCAGGAGATGACTAGATGACAATAAGGCTGTAGGAGATGACTAGATGACAATACGGATGCAGGAGATGACTAGACGACAATAAGGCTGCAGGAGATGGCTAGATGGCAATAAGGCTGCAAGGAGATGGCTAGATGACAATAAGACTGCAGAAGATGACTAGATGGCAATAAGGCTGCAGGAGATGGCTAGATGACAATAAGGCTGCAGGAGGTGACTAGATGACAATAAGGGTGCAAGAGATGATTAGCTGACAATAAGGCTGTAGGAGATGGCTAGATGGCAATAAGGCTGTAGGAGATGACTAGATGGCAATAAGGCTGCAGGAGATGACTAGATGACAATAAGACTGTAGGAGATGATTATATGACAAAAAGGCTGCAGGAGATGGCTAGATGACAATAAGGCTGCAGGAGACGGCTAGATGACAATAAGGCTGTAGGATATGTCTAGATAACAATAAGGCTGTAGGAGAAGGCTAGATGACAATAAGACTGTAGGAGATGACTAGACGACAATAAGGCTGTAGGAGATGGCTAGATGACAATAAGGCTGTAGGAGATGGCTAGATGGCAATAAGGCTGTAGGAGATGGCTAGATGACAATAAGGCTGCAGGAGATGGCTAGATAACAATAAGGCTGTAGGAGAAGGCTAGATGGCAATAAGGCTGTAGGAGATGGCTAGATGACAATAAGGCTGTAGGAGATGGCTAGATGGCAATAAGGCTGTAGGAGATGGCTAGATGACAATAAGGCAGCAGGAGATGGCTAGATGACGATAAGGCTGTAGGAGATGGCTAGATGGCAATAAGGCTGTAGGAGATGGCTAGATGACAATAAGGTTGCAGGAGATGGCTAGATGACAATAAGGCAGCAGGAGATGGCTAGATGGCAATAAGGCTGCAGGAGATGGCTAGATGACAATAAGGCTGCAGGAGATGACTAGATGGCAATAAGGCTGCAGGAGATGGCTAGATGACAATAAGGCTGCAGGAGGTGTCTAGATGACAATAAGGCTGCAAGAGATGACTAGATGACAATAAGGCTGCAGGAGATGGCTAGATGGCAATAAGGCTGTAGGAGATGACTAGATGGCAATAAGGATGCAGGAGATAACTAGATGACAATAAGACTGTAGGAGATGATTATATGACAATAAGGCTGCAGGAGATGGCTAGATGACAATAAGGCTGCATGAGATGGCTAGATGACAATAAGGCTGCAGGAGAAGGCTAGATGACAATAAGACTGTAGGAGATGACTAGATGACAATAAGACTGTAGGAGATGGCTAGATGACAATAAGGCTGTAGGAGATGGCTAGATTGAAATAAGGCTGTAGGAGATGGCTAGATGACAATAAGGCTGCAGGAGATGACTAGATTCGCAACAAGGCTGTAAGAGATGGCTAGATGACAGTAAGGCTGTAGGAGATGGCTAGATGACAATAAGGCTGTAGGAGATGGCTTGATGACAATAAGGCTGTAGGAGATGGCTTGATGACAATAAGGCTGTAGGAAATGGCTAGATGACAATAAGGTTGTAGGAGATGGCTAGATGACAATAAGGCTGTAGGAGATGACTAGATGACAATAAGGTTGCAGGAGATGTCTAGATGGCAATAAGGCTGTAGGAGATGGCTAGATGGCAATAAGGCTGTAGGAGATGGCTATATGACAATAAGGCAGCAGGAGATGGCTAGATGACAATAAGGCTGTAGGAGATGGCTAGATGGCAATAAGGCTGTAGGAGATTGCTAGATGACGATAAGGCTGTAGGAGATGGCTAGATGACAATAAGGCTGCAGGAGATGGCTAGATGACAATAAGGCTGTAGAAGATGGCTAGATGGCAATAATACCGTAGAAGATGGCTAGATGAGAATTAGCTTGCAGGAGGTGGCTAGATGACAATGAGACTGCAGGAGATGGCTAGATGACAGTAAGGCTGTAGGAGATGACTAGATGACAATAAGGCTGTAGGAGATGGCTAGATGACAATAAGGCTGTAGGAGATGGCTAGATGGCAATAAGGCTGTAGGAGATGGCTATATGGCCATAAGGCTGTAGGAGATGGCTAGATTGCAATAAGGCTTTAGGAGATAGCTAGATGACAATAAGGCTGTAGGAGATGGCTAGATGACAATAAGGCTGTAGGAGATGACTAGATGACAATAAGGCTGTAGAAGATGACTAGATGGCAATAAGGCTGCAGGAGATGGCTAGATGGCAATAAGGCTGCAGGAGGTGACTAGATGACAATAAGGGTGCAAGAGATTACTAGCTGACAATAAGGCTGTAGGAGATGGCTAGATGGCAATAAGGCTGTAGGAGATGACTAGATGGCAATAAGGCTGCAGGAGATGACTAGATGACAATAAGACTCTAGGAGATGATTATATGACAAAAAGGCTGCAGGAGATGGCTAGATGACAATAAGGCTGCAGGAGATGGCTAGATGACAATAAGGCTGTAGGAGATGGCTAGATAACAATAAGGCTGTAGGAGAAGGCTAGATGACAATAAGAGTGTAAGAGATGACTAGACGACAATAAGGCTGTAGGAGATGGCTAGACGACAATAAGGCTGTAGGAGATGACAAGATGGCAATAAGGCTGTAGGAGATGGCTAGATGACTATAAGGCTGCAGGAGATGGCTAGATGACAATAAGGCTGTAGGAGAAGGCTAGATGACAATAAGGCTGTAGGAGATGGCTAGATGGCAATAAGGCTTTAGGAGATAGCTAGATGACAATAAGGCTGTAGGAGATGGCTAGATGACAATAAGGCTGTAGGAGATGGCTAGATGACAATAAGGCTGTAGGAGAAGGCTAGATGACAATAAGGCTGTAGGAGATGGCTAGATGACAATAAGGCTGTAGGAGATGACTAGATGACAATAAGGCTGTAGGAGATGACTAGATGACAATAGGGATGCAGGAGATGACTAGATGACAATAAGGCTGTAGGAGATGACTAGATGACAATACGGATGCAGGAGATGACTAGACGACAATAAGGCTGCAGGAGATGGCTAGATGGCAATAAGGCTGCAAGGATATGACTAGATGACAATAAGACTGCAGAAGATGACTAGATGGCAATAAGGCTGCAGGAGATGGCTAGATGACAATAAGGCTGCAGGAGGTGACTAGATGACAATAAGGGTGCAAGAGATGATTAGCTGACAATAAGTCTGTAGGAGATGGCTAGATGGCAATAAGGCTGTAGGAGATGACTAGATGGCAATAAGGCTGCAGGAGATGACTAGATGACAATAAGACTGTAGGAGATGATTATATGACAAAAAGGCTGCAGGAGATGGCTAGATGACAATAAGGCTGCAGGAGATGGCTAGATGACAATAAGGCTGTAGGAGATGGCTAGATAACAATAAGGCTGTAGGAGAAGGCTAGATGACAATAAGACTGTAGGAGATGACTAGACGACAATAAGGCTGTAGGAGATGGCTAGATGACAATAAGGCTGTAGGAGATGGCTAGATGGCAATAAGGCTGTAGGAGATGGCTAGATGACAATAAGGCTGCAGGAGATGGCTAGATAACAATAAGGCTGTAGGAGAAGGCTAGATGACAATAAGGCTGTAGGAGATGGCTAGATGACAATAAGGCAGCAGGAGATGGCTAGATGACAATAAGGCTGTAGGAGATGGCTAGATGGCAATAAGGCTGTAGGAGATGGCTAGATGACAATAAGGTTGCAGGAGATGGCTAGATGACAATAAGGCAGCAGGAGATGGCTAGATGGCAATAAGGCTGCAGGAGATGGCTAGATGACAATAAGGCTGCAGGAGATGACTAGATGGCAATAAGGCTGCAGGAGATGGCTAGATGACAATAAGGCTGCAGGAGGTGTCTAGATGACAATAAGGCTGCAAGAGATGACTAGATGACAATAAGGCTGCAGGAGATGGCTAGATGGCAATAAGGCTGTAGGAGATGACTAGATGGCAATAAGGCTGCAGGAGATAACTAGATGACAATAAGACTGTAGGAGATGATTATATGACAATAAGGCTGCAGGAGATGGCTAGATGACAATAAGGCTGCATGAGATGGCTAGATGACAATAAGGCTGCAGGAGAAGGCTAGATAACAATAAGGCTGTAGGAGAAGGCTAGATGACAATAAGACTGTAGGAGATGACTAGATGACAATAAGACTGTAGGAGATGGCTAGATGACAATAAGGCTGTAGGAGATGGCTAGATGGCAATAAGGCTGTAGGAGATGGCTAGATGGCAATAAGGCTGTAGGAGATGGCTAGATGGCAATAAGGCTGTAGGAGATGGCTAGATGACAATAAGGCTGCAGGAGATGGCTAGATAACAATAAGGCTGTAGGAGAAGGCTAGATGACAATAAGGCTGTAGGAGATGGCTAGATGACAATAAGGCAGCAGGAGATGGCTAAATGACAATAAGGCTGTAGGAGATGGCTAGATGGCAATAAGGCTGTAGGAGATGGCTAGATGACAATAAGGTTGCAGGAGATGGCTAGATGACAATAAGGCAGCAGGAGGTGGCTAGATGGCAATAAGGCTGCAGGAGATGGCTAGATGACAATAAGGCTGCAGGAGATTACTAGATGGCAATAAGGCTGCAGGAGATGGCTAGATGAAAATAAGGCTGCAGGAGGTGTCTAGATGACAATAAGGCTGCAAGAGATGACTAGATGACAATAAGGCTGTAGGAGATGGCTAGATGGCAATAAGGCTGTAGGAGATGACTAGATGGCAATAAGGCTGCAGGAGATAACTAGATGAAAATAAGACTGTAGGAGATGATTATATGACAATAAGGCTGCAGGAGATGGCTAGATGACAATAAGGCTGTAGGAGATGGCTAGATGGCAATAAGGCTGTAGAAGATGACTAGATGGCAATAAGGCTGCAGGAGATAACTAGATGACAATAAGACTGTAGGAGATGATTATATGACAATAAGGCTGCAGGAGATGGCTAGATGACAATAAGGCTGCATGAGATGGCTAGATGACAATAAGGCTGCAGGAGAAGGCTAGACAACAATAAGGCTGTAGGAGAAGGCTAGATGACAATAAGACTGTAGGAGATGACTAGATGACAATAAGGCTGTAGGAGATGACTAGATGGCAATAAGGCTGCAGGAGATAACTAGATGACAATAAGACTGTAGGAGATGATTATATGACAATAAGGCTGCAGGAGATGGCTAGATGACAATAAGGCTGCATGAGATGGCTAGATGACAATAAGGCTGCAGGAGAAGGCTAGATAACAATAAGGCTGTAGGAGAAGGCTAGATGACAATAAGACTGTAGGAGATGACTAGATGACAATAAGACTGTAGGAGATGGCTAGATGACAATAAGGCTGTAGGAGATGGCTAGATGGCAATAAGGCTGTAGGAGATGGCTAGATGGCAATAAGGCTGTAGGAGATGGCTAGATGGCAATAAGGCTGTAGGAGATGGCTAGATGACAATAAGGCTGCAGGAGATGGCTAGATAACAATAAGGCTGTAGGAGAAGGCTAGATGACAATAAGGCTGTAGGAGATGGCTAGATGACAATAAGGCAGCAGGAGATGGCTAGATGACAATAAGGCTGTAGGAGATGGCTAGATGGCAATAAGGCTGTAGGAGATGGCTAGATGACAATAAGGTTGCAGGAGATGGCTAGATGACAATAAGGCAGCAGGAGGTGGCTAGATGGCAATAAGGCTGCAGGAGATGGCTAGATGACAATAAGGCTGCAGGAGATGACTAGATGGCAATAAGGCTGCAGGAGATGGCTAGATGAAAATAAGGCTGCAGGAGGTGTCTAGATGACAATAAGGCTGCAAGAGATGACTAGATGACAATAAGGCTGTAGGAGATGGCTAGATGGCAATAAGGCTGCAGGAGATGGCTAGATGAAAATAAGGCTGCAGGAGGTGTCTAGATGACAATAAGGCTGCAAGAGATGGCTAGATGACAATAAGGCTGCAGGAGATGACTAGATGGCAATAAGGCTGCAGGAGATGGCTAGATGAAAATAAGGCTGCAGGAGGTGTCTAGATGACAATAAGGCTGCAAGAGATGACTAGATGGCAATAAGGCTGTAGGAGATGACTAGATGGCAATAAGGCTGCAGGAGATAACTAGATGAAAATAAGACTGTAGGAGATGATTATATGACAATAAGGCTGCAGGAGATGGCTAGATGACAATAAGGCTGTAGGAGATGGCTAGATGGCAATAAGGCTGTAGAAGATGACTAGATGGCAATAAGGCTGCAGGAGATAACTAGATGACAATAAGACTGTAGGAGATGATTATATGACAATAAGGCTGCAGGAGATGGCTAGATGACAATAAGGCTGCATGAGATGGCTAGATGACAATAAGGCTGCAGGAGAAGGCTAGACAACAATAAGGCTGTAGGAGAAGGCTAGATGACAATAAGACTGTAGGAGATGACTAGATGACAATAAGGCTGTAGGAGATGACTAGATGGCAATAAGGCTGCAGGAGATAACTAGATGACAATAAGACTGTAGGAGATGATTATATGACAATAAGGCTGCAGGAGATGGCTAGATGACAATAAGGCTGCATGAGATGGCTAGATGACAATAAGGCTGCAGGAGAAGGCTAGATAACAATAAGGCTGTAGGAGAAGGCTAGATGACAATAAGACTGTAGGAGATGACTAGATGACAATAAGACTGTAGGAGATGGCTAGATGACAATAAGGCTGTAGGAGATGGCTAGATGGCAATAAGGCTGTAGGAGATGGCTAGATGGCAATAAGGCTGTAGGAGATGGCTAGATGGCAATAAGGCTGTAGGAGATGGCTAGATGACAATAAGGCTGCAGGAGATGGCTAGATAACAATAAGGCTGTAGGAGAAGGCTAGATGACAATAAGGCTGTAGGAGATGGCTAGATGACAATAAGGCAGCAGGAGATGGCTAGATGACAATAAGGCTGTAGGAGATGGCTAGATGGCAATAAGGCTGTAGGAGATGGCTAGATGACAATAAGGTTGCAGGAGATGGCTAGATGACAATAAGGCAGCAGGAGGTGGCTAGATGGCAATAAGGCTGCAGGAGATGGCTAGATGACAATAAGGCTGCAGGAGATGACTAGATGGCAATAAGGCTGCAGGAGATGGCTAGATGAAAATAAGGCTGCAGGAGGTGTCTAGATGACAATAAGGCTGCAAGAGATGACTAGATGACAATAAGGCTGTAGGAGATGGCTAGATGGCAATAAGGCTGTAGGAGATGACTAGATGGCAATAAGGCTGCAGGAGATAACTAGATGAAAATAAGACTGTAGGAGATGATTATATGACAATAAGGCTGCAGGAGATGGCTAGATGACAATAAGGCTGTAGGAGATGGCTAGATGGCAATAAGGCTGTAGAAGATGACTAGATGGCAATAAGGCTGCAGGAGATAACTAGATGACAATAAGACTGTAGGAGATGATTATATGACAATAAGGCTGCAGGAGATGGCTAGATGACAATAAGGCTGCATGAGATGGCTAGATGACAATAAGGCTGCAGGAGAAGGCTAGACAACAATAAGGCTGTAGGAGAAGGCTAGATGACAATAAGACTGTAGGAGATGACTAGATGACAATAAGGCTGTAGGAGATGGCTAGATGACAATAAGGCAGCAGGAGATGGCTAGATGACAATAAGGCTGTAGGAGATGGCTAGATGGCAATAAGGCTGTAGGAGATGGCTAGATGACAATAAGGTTGCAGGAGATGGCTAGATGACAATAAGGCAGCAGGAGGTGGCTAGATGGCAATAAGGCTGCAGGAGATGGCTAGATGACAATAAGGCTGCAGGAGATGACTAGATGGCAATAAGGCTGCAGGAGATGGCTAGATGACAATAAGGCTGCAGGAGGTGTGTAGATGACAATAAGGCTGCAAGAGATGACTAGATGACAATAAGGCTGCAGGAGATAACTAGATGACAATAAGACTGTAGGAGATGATTATATGACAATAAGGCTGCAGGAGATGGCTAGATGACAATAAGGCTGTAGGAGATGGCTAGATGGCAATAAGGCTGTAGAAGATGACTAGATGGCAATAAGGCTGCAGGAGATAACTAGATGACAATAAGACTGTAGGAGATGATTATATGACAATAAGGCTGCAGGAGATGGCTAGATGACAATAAGGCTGCATGAGATGGCTAGATGACAATAAGGCTGCAGGAGAAGGCTAGACAACAATAAGGCTGTAGGAGAAGGCTAGATGACAATAAGACTGTAGGAGATGACTAGATGACAATAAGGCTGTAGGAGATGGCTAGATGACAATAAGGCAGCAGGAGATGGCTAGATGACAATAAGGCTGTAGGAGATGGCTAGATGGCAATAAGGCTGTAGGAGATGGCTAGATGACAATAAGGTTGCAGGAGATGGCTAGATGACAATAAGGCAGCAGGAGGTGGCTAGATGGCAATAAGGCTGCAGGAGATGGCTAGATGACAATAAGGCTGCAGGAGATGACTAGATGGCAATAAGGCTGCAGGAGATGGCTAGATGACAATAAGGCTGCAAGAGATGACTAGATGACAATAAGGCTGTAGGAGATGGCTAGATGGCAATAAGGCTGTAGGAGATGACTAGATGGCAATAAGGCTGCAGGAGATAACTAGATGACAATAAGACTGTAGGAGATGATTATATGACAATAAGGCTGCAGGAGATGGCTAGATGACAATAAGGCTGCAGGAGATGGCTAGATGACAATAAGGCTGCAGGAGGTGTCTAGATGACAATAAGGCTGCAAGAGATGACTAGATGACAATAAGGCTGTAGGAGATGGCTAGATGGCAATAAGGCTGTAGGAGATGACTAGATGGCAATAAGGCTGCAGGAGATAACTAGATGACAATAAGACTGTAGGAGATGATTATATGACAATAAGGCTGCAGGAGATGGCTAGATGACAATAAGGCTGTAGGAGATGGCTAGATGGCAATAAGGCTGTAGAAGATGACTAGATGGCAATAAGACTGCAGGAGATAACTAGATGACAATAAGACTGTAGGAGATGATTATATGACAATAAGGCTGCAGGAGATGGCTAGATGACAATAAGGCTGCATGAGATGGCTAGATGACAATAAGGCTGCAGGAGAAGGCTAGACAACAATAAGGCTGTAGGAGAAGGCTAGATGACAATAAGACTGTAGGAGATGACTAGATGACAATAAGGCTGTAGGAGATGGCTAGATGACAATAAGGCTGTAGGAGATGGCTAGATGGCAATAAGGCTGTAGGAGATGGCTAGATAACAATAAGGCTGTAGGAGAAGACTATATGACAATAAGACTGTAGGAGATGACTAGATGATAATAAGGCTGTAGGAGATGGCTAGATGACAATAAGGCTGTAGAAGATGGCTAGATGGCAATAAGGCTGTAGGAGATGGCTAGATGACAATAAGGCTGCAGGAGATTACTAGATTCGCAATAAGGCTGTAGAAGATGGCTAGATGACAGTAAGGCTGTTAGAGATGACTAGATGACAACAAGGCTGTAGGAGATGGCTAGATGACAATACGGCTGTAGGAGATGGCTTGATGACAATAAGGCTGTAGGAAATGGCTAGATGAAAATAAGGCTGTAGGCAATGGCTATATGACAATAAGGCTGTAGGAGATGGCTAGATGACAATAAGGTTGCAGGAGATGACTAGATGACAATAAGGCTGTAGGAGATGGCTAGATGGCATTAAGGCTGTAGGAGATGGCTAGATGACAATAAGGCTGTAGGAGATGGCTAGATGACAATAAGGCTGTAGGAGATGGCTAGATGACAATAAGGCTGTAGGAGATGGCTAGATGACAATAAGGCAGCAGGAGGTGACTAGATGGCAATAAGGCTGCAGGAGATGTCTAGATGACAATAAGGCTGCAGGAGATGACTAGATGAAGTCTAGTTGACAGTGAGACAGCAAGAGAGGGCTAGATTACAGTGAGACAGCAGGAGAAGTCTAGATGACATTGAGACTGCAGGAGAAGGACAGATTTCAGTGAGACTGCACGAGAAGGCTAGATGACAGTGAGACAGCAAGAGAGGGCTAGATGACAGTGAGACTGCAGGAGAAGTCTAGATGACAGTGAGACTGCAGGAGAAGGACAGATGACAGTGAGACTGCAAAAGAAGGCTAGATGACAGTGAGACAGCAAGAGAGGGCTAAATGACAGTGAGATAGAAGGAGAAGGCTAGATGACAGTGAGACTGCAGGACAAGGACAGATGACAGTGAGACTGCAGGAGAAGCCTAGATGACAGTGAGACTGCAGGAGAAGGACAAATGACAGTGAGACTGCAGGAGAAGTCTAGTTGACAGTGAGGAAGCAAGAGAGGGCTAGATTACAGTGAGACTGCAGGAGAAGTCTAGATGACAGTGAGACTGCAGGAGAAGGACAGATGACAGTGAGACTGCAGGAGAAGGCTAGATGACAGTGAGACTGCAGGAGAAGCACAGATCACAGTGAGACTGCAGGAGAAGTCTAGATGACAGTGAGACTGCAGGAGAAGGACAGATGACAGTGAGACTGCAGGAGAAGGCTAGATGACAGTGAGAATGCAAGAGAGGGCTAGATGACAGTGAGACTGAAGGAGAAGGCTAGATGACAGTGAGACTGCAGGAGGACAGATGACAGTGAGACTGCAGGAGAAGGCTAGATGACAGTGAGACAGCAAGAGAGGGCTAGATGACAGTGAGACAGTAAGAGAGGGCTAGATGACAGTGAGACTGCAGGAGAAGTACAGATGACAGTGAGACTGCAGGAGAAGGCTATATGACAGTGAGACAGCAAGAGAGGGTTAGATTACAGTGAAACAGCAGGAGAAGTACAGATGACAGTGAGACAGCAGGATAAGTCTAGATGACAGTGAGACTGTAGGAGAAGTCTAGTTGACAGTGAGACAGCAAGAGAGGGCTAGATTACAGTGAGACAGCAGGAGAAGTCTAGATGACATTGAGACTGCAGGAGAAGGACAGATTTCAGTGAGACTGCACGAGAAGGCTAGATGACAGTGAGACAGCAAGAGAGGGCTAGATGACAGTGAGACTGCAGGAGAAATCTAGATGACAGTGAGACTGCAGGAGGACAGATGACAGTGAGACTGCAAAAGAAGGCTAGATGACAGTGAGACAGCAAGAGAGGGCTAAATGACAGTGAGATAGAAGGAGAAGGCTAGATGACAGTGAGACTGCAGGAGAAGGACAGATGACAGTGAGACTGCAGGAGAAGCCTAGATGACAGTGAGACTGCAGGAGAAGGACAGATGACAGTGAGACTGCAGGAGAAGTCTAGTTGACAGTGAGGAAGCAAGAGAGGGCTAGATTACAGTGAGACTGCAGGAGAAGTCTAGATGACAGTGAGACTGCAGGAGAAGGACAGATGACAGTGAGACTGCAGGAGAAGGCTAGATGACAGTGAGACAGCAAGAGAGGGCTAGATGACAGTGAGACTGAAGGAGAAGGGTAGATGACAGTGAGACTGCAGGAGGACAGATGACAGTGAGACTGCAGGAGAAGGCTAGATGACAGTGAGACAGCAAGAGAGGGCTAGATGACAGTGAGACTGCAGGAGAAGGACAGATGACAGTGAGACTGCAGGAGAAGGCTAGATGACAGTGAGACAGAAAGAGAGGGTTAGATGACAGTGAGACAGCAAGAGAGGGCTAGATGACAGTGAGACTGCAGGAGAAGGCTAGATGACAGTGAGACAGCAAGAGAGGTCTAGATGACAGTGAGACAGCAGGAGAAGACTAGATGACAGTGAGACAGCAGGAGACGTCTAGATGACAGTGAGACTGCAGGAGAAGTCTAGATGACAGTGAGACAGCAAGAGAGGGCTAGATTACAGTGAGCCAGCAGGAGATGTCTAGATGACAGTGAGACTGCAGGAGAAGGCTAGATGACAATATGACTGCAGGAGAAGTCTAGATGACAGTGAGACTGCAGGAGAAGTCTAGATGACAGTGAGACTGCAGGAGAAGGCTAGATGACAGTGAGACAGCAGGAGATGGCTAGATGACAGTGAGACTGCAGGAGAAGTCTAGATGACAGTGAGACTGCAGGAGAAGGCTAGATGACAGTGAGACAGCAGGAGAAAGCTAGATGACAGTTAAACTGCAAAAGTAAGCAAGATGACAGTGAGATGCAGGAAAAAGCAAGATGACAGACCACAAGAAAGGGCTAGATGATAGTGAGACCACAAGAGTAGGCTAGATAACAGTGACACTGCAGAAGTAGGCTAGATAACAGAGAGACTGACTGCAGGATATGGCTAGATGACAATAAGGCTGCAGGAGATGGCTAGATGACAATAAGGCTGTAGGAGATGGCTAGATGACAGTGAGACAGCAAGAGAAGGCTAGATGACAGTGAGACTGAAGGAGAAGTCTAGATGACAGTGAGACTGCAGGAGAAGGACAGATGACAGTGAGACTGCAGGAGAAGGCTAGATGACAGTGAGACTGCAGGAGAAGCACAGATGACAGTGAGACTGCAGGAGATGTCTAGTTGACAGTGAGGCAGCTAGAGAGGGCTAGATAACAGTGAGACTGCAGGAGAAGTCTAGATGACAGTGAAACTGCAGGAGAAGGACAGATGACAGTGAGACTGCAGGAGAAGGCTAGATGACAGTGAGACAGCAAGAGAGGGCTAGATGACAGTGAGACTGAAGGAGAAGGCTAGATGACAGTGAGACTGCAGGAGGACAGATGACAGTGAGACTGCAGGAGAAGGCTAGATGACAGTGAGACAGCAAGAGAGGGCTAGATGACAGTGAGACAGCAAGAGAGGGCTAGATGACAGTGAGACTGCGGGAGAAGGCTAGATGACAGTGAGACAGCAAGAGAGGGCTAGATGACAGTGAGACAGCAGGAGAAGTCTAGATGACAGTGAGACTGCAGGAGAAGTCTAGTTGACAGTGAGACAGCAAGAGAGGGCTAGATTACAGTGAGACAGCAGGAGAAGTCTAGATGACATTGAGACTGCAGGAGAAGGACAGATTTCAGTGAGACTGCACGAGAAGGCTAGATGACAGTGAGACAGCAAGAGAGGGCTAGATGACAGTGAGACTGCAGGATAAGTCTAGATGACAGTGAGACTGCAGGACAAGGACAGATGACAGTGAGACTGCAAAAGAAGGCTAGATGACAGTGAGACAGGAAGAGAGGGCTAAATGACAGTGAGACAGAAGGAGAAGGCTAGATGACAGTGAGACTGCAGGAGAAGGACAGATGACAGTGAGACTGCAGGAGAAGGCTAGATGACAGTGAGACTGCAGGAGAAGTCTAGATGACAGTGAGACTGCAGGAGAAGGACAGATGACAGTGAGACTGCAGGAGAAGGCTAGATGACAGTGAGACAGCAGGAGATGGCTAGATGACAATGAGACTGCAGGAGAAGTCTAGATGACAGTGAGACTGCAGGAGAAGGCTAGATGACAGTGAGACAGCAAGAGAGGGCTAGATGACAGTGAGACTGAAGGAGAAAGCTAGATGACAGTGAGACTGCAGGAGGACAGATGACAGCGAGACTGCAGGAGAAGGCTAGATGACAGTGAGACAGCAAGAGAGGGCTAGATGACAGTGAGACTGCAGGAGAAGGACAGATGACAGTGAGACTGCAGGAGAAGTCTAGATGACAGTGAGACAGAAAGAGAGGGTTAGATGACAGTGAGACAGCAAGAGAGGGCCAGATGACAGTGAGACTGCAGGAGATGTCTAGATGACAGTGAGACAGAAATAGAGGGTTAGATGACAGTGAGACAGCAAGAGAAGACTAGATGACAGTGAGACTGCAGGAGAAGTCTAGATGACAGTGAGACAGCAAGAGAGGGCTAGATGAAAGTGAGCCAGCAGGAGATGTCTAGATGACAGTGAGACTGCAGGAGAAGGCTAGATGACAATATGACTGCAGGAGAAGTCTAGATGACAGTGAGACTGCAGGAGAAGTCTAGATGACAGTGAGACTGCAGGAGAAGGCTAGATGACAGTGAGACAGCAGGAGATGGCTAGATGACAATGAGACTGCAGGAGAAGTCTAGATGACAGTGAGACTGCAGGAGAAGGCTAGATGACAGTGAGACAGCAGGAGAAGGCTAGATGACAGTTAAACTGCAAAAGTAAGCAAGATGACAGTGAGATGCAGGAAAAGCCAGAGGACAGACCACAAGAAAGGGCTAGATGATAGTGAGACCACAAGAGTAGGCTAGATAACAGTAAAACAGCAGAAGTAGGCTAGATAACAGTGAGACTGACTGCAGGAGATGGCTAGATGACAATAAGGCTGCAGGAGATGGCTAGAAGACAATAAGGCTGTAGGAGATGGCTAGATGACAGTGAGACAGCAAGAGAGGGCTAGATGACAATGAGACTGAAGGAGAAGTCTAGATGACAGTGAGACTGCAGGAGAAGGACAGATGACAGTGAGACTGCAGGAGAAGGCTAAATGACAGTGAGACTGCAGGAGAAGCACAGATGACAGTGAGACTGCAGGAGGAGTCTAGTTGACAGTGAGGCAGCAAGAGAGGGCTAGATAACAGTGAGACTGCAGGAGAAGTCTAGATGACAGTGAGACTGCAGGAGAAGGACAGATGACAGTGAGACTGCAGGAGAAGGCTAGATGACAGTGAGACAGCAAGAGAGGGCTAGATGACAGTGAGACTGAAGGAGAAGGCTAGATGACAGTGAGACTGCAGGAGGACAGATGACAGTGAGACTGCAGGAGAAGGCTAGTTGACAGTGAGACAGCAAGAGAGGGCTAGATGACAATGAGATAGCAAGAGAGGGCTAGATGACAGTGAGACTGCAGGAGAAGTACAGATGACAGTGAGACTGCAGGAGAAGGCTAGATGACAGTGAGACAGCAAGAGAGGGCTAGATGAAAGTGAGCCAGCAGGAGATGTCTAGATGACAGTGAGACTGCAGGAGAAGGCTAGATGACAATATGACTGCAGGAGAAGTCTAGATGACAGTGAGACTGCAGGAGAAGTCTAGATGACAGTGAGACTGCAGGAGAAGGCTAGATGACAGTGAGACAGCAGGAGATGGCTAGATGACAATGAGACTGCAGGAGAAGTCTAGATGACAGTGAGACTGCAGGAGAAGGCTAGATGACAGTGAGACAGCAGGAGAAGGCTAGATGACAGTTAAACTGCAAAAGTAAGCAAGATGACAGTGAGATGCAGGAAAAAGCCAGAGGACAGACCACAAGAAAGGGCTAGATGATAGTGAGACCACAAGAGTAGGCTAGATAACAGTAAAACAGCAGAAGTAGGCTAGATAACAGTGAGACTGACTGCAGGAGATGGCTAGATGACAATAAGGCTGCAGGAGATGGCTAGATGACAATAAGGCTGTAGGAGATGGCTAGATGACAGTGAGACAGCAAGAGAGGGCTAGATGACAATGAGACTGAAGGAGAAGTCTAGATGACAGTGAGACTGCAGGAGAAGGACAGATGACAGTGAGACTGCAGGAGAAGGCTAGATGACAGTGAGACTGCAGGAGAAGCACAGATGACAGTGAGACTGCAGGAGAAGTCTAGTTGACAGTGAGGCAGCAAGAGAGGGCTAGATAACAGTGAGACTGCAGGAGAAGTCTAGATGACAGTGAGACTGCAGGAGAAGGACAGATGACAGTGAGACTGCAGGAGAAGGCTAGATGACAGTGAGACAGCAAGAGAGGGCTAGATGACAGTGAGACTGAAGGAGAAGGCTAGATGACAGTGAGACTGCAGGAGGACAGATGCCAGTGAGACTGCAGGAGAAGGCTAGTTGACAGTGAGACAGCAAGAGAGGGCTAGATGACAATGAGATAGCAAGAGAGGGCTAGATGACAGTGAGACTGCAGGAGAAGGCTAGATGACAGTGAGACAGCAAGAGAGGGCTAGATGACAGTGAGACAGCAGGAGAAGTCTAGATGACAGTGAGACTGCAGGAGAAGTCTAGTTGACAGTGAGACAGCAATAGAGGGCTAGATGACAGTGAGACAGCAGGAGAAGTCTAGATGACAGTGAGACTGCAGGAGAAGGACAGATTTCAGTGAGACTGCAGGAGAAGGCTAGATGACAGTGAGACAGCAAGAGAGGGCTAGATGACAGTGAGACTGCAGGATAAGTCTAGATGACAGAGAGACTGCAGGAGAAGGACAGATGACAGTGAGACTGCAAAAGAAGGCTAGATGACAGTGAGACAGCAAGAGAGGGCTAAATGACAGTGAGACAGAAGGAGAAGGCTAGATGACAGTGAGACTGCAGAAGAAGGACAGATGACAGTGAGACTGCAGGAGAAGGCTAGATGACAGTGAGACTGCAGGAGAAGGACAGATGACAGTGAGACTGTAGGAGAAGTCTAGTTTACAGTGAGGCAGCAAGAGAGGGCTAGATGACAATAAGGCTGTAGGAGAGGGCTAGATTACAGTGAGACTGCAGGAGAAGGACAGATTACAGTGAGACTGCAGGAGAATGCTAGATGACAGTGAGACAGCAAGAGAGGGCTAGATGACAGTGAGACTGAAGGAGAAGGCTAGATGACAGTGAGACTGCAGGAGGACAGATGACAGTGAGACTGCAGGAGAAGGCTAGATGACAGTGAGACAGCAAGAGAGGGCTAGATGACAGTGAGACTGCAGGAGAAGACTAGATGACAGTGAGACAGCAGGAGAAGTCTAGATGACAGTGAGACTGCAGGAGAAGTCTAGATGACAGTGAGACAGCAAGAGAGGGCTAGATGACAGTGAACCAGCAGGAGATGTCTAGATGACAGTGAGACTGCAGGAGAAGGCTAGATGACAGTATGACTGCAGGAGAAGTCTAGATGACAGTGAGACTGCAGGAGATGGCTAGATGGCAATGAGACTGCAGTAGAGGGCTAGATGACAATGAGACTGACTGCAGGAGATGGCTAAATGGCAAAAAGACTGCAGGAGATGGCTAGATGACAATAAGGCTGCAGGAGATGGCTAGATGACAATGAGACCACAGAAGAGAGCTAGATGACAATACGACTGCAGGAGATAGCTAGATGGCAATGAGACTGCAGTAGAGGGCAAGATGACAATGGGACTGACTGCAGGAGATGGCTAGATGACAATAAGGCTGCAGGAGATGGCTAGATGGCAATGAGACTGTAGTAGAGGGCTAGATGACAATGAGACTGACTGCACGAGAAGGCGTGATGACAATGAGACAGCAGAAGAAGGCTAGATGACAATGAGACTGCAGGAGAAGTCTAGTTTACAGTGAGGCAGCAAGAGAGGATTAGATTACAGTGAGACTGCAGGAGAAGTCTAGATGACAGTGAGACTGCAGGAGAAGGACAGATTACAGTGAGACTGCAGGAGAATGCTAGATGACAGTGAGACAGCAAGAGAGGGCTAGATGACAGTGAGACTGAAGGAGAAGGCTAGATGACAGTGAGACTGCAGGAGGACAGATGACAGTGAGACTGCAGGAGAAGGCTAGATGACAGTGAGACAGCAAGAGAGGGCTAGATGACAGTGAGACTGCAGGAGAAGACTAGATGACAGTGAGACAGCAGGAGAAGTCTAGATGACAGTGAGACTGCAGGAGAAGTCTAGATGACAGTGAGACAGCAAGAGAGGGCTAGATGACAGTGAACCAGCAGGAGATGTCTAGATGACAGTGAGACTGCAGGAGAAGGCTAGATGACAGTATGACTGCAGGAGAAGTCTAGATGACAGTGAGACTGCAGGAGATGGCTAGATGGCAATGAGACTGCAGTAGAGGGCTAGATGACAATGAGACTGACTGCAGGAGATGGCTAGATGGCAACAAGACTGCAGGAGATGGCTAGATGACAATAAGGCTGCAGGAGATGGCTAGATGACAATGAGACCACAGAAGAGAGCTAGATGACAATACGACTGCAGGAGATAGCTAGATGGCAATGAGACTGCAGTAGAGGGCAAGATGACAATGAGACTGACTGCAGGAGATGGCTAGATGACAATAAGGCTGCAGGAGATGGCTAGATGGCAATGAGACTGTAGTAGAGGGCTAGATGACAATGAGACTGACTGCACGAGAAGGCGTGATGACAATGAGACGGCAGAAGAAGGCTAGATGACAATGAGACTGCAGGAGAAGGATAGATGACAATGAGACTGACTGCAGGAGATGGCTAGATGGCAATAAGGCAGCAGGATGGCTAGATGGCAATGAGAATGCAGTAGAGGGCTAGATGACAATGAGACTGACTGCAGGAGATGGCTAGATGACAAGGAGACCACAGAAGAGAGCTAGATGACAATGAGACAGCAGAAGAAGGCTAGATGACAATGAGACTGACTGCAGGAGATGGTTAGATGGCAATAAGGCTGCAGGAGATGGTTTGATGGCAATAAGGCTGCAGGAGATGGCTAGATGGCAATAAGGCTGCAGGAGATGGCTAGATGACAATAAGGCTGTAGGAGATGGCTGGATGACAATAAGGCCGCAGGAGATGGCTAGATGGCAATAAGGCTGCTGGAGATGGCTAGATGGCAATAAGGCTGCAGGAGATGACTAGATGACAATAAGGCTGTAGGAGATGGCTAGATGGCAATAAGGCTGTAGGAGATGGCTAGATGGCAATAAGGCTGTAGGAGATGGCTAGATGGCAATAAGGCTTTAGGAGATAGCTAGATGACAATAAGGCTGTAGGAGATGACTAGATGACAATAAGACAGTAGGAGATGGCTAGATGACAATACGGATGCTGGAGATGACTAGACGACAATAAGGCTGCAGGAGATGGCTAGATGGCAGTAAGGCTGCAGGAGATGGCTAGATGACAATAAGGCTGAAGGACATGACTAGATGGCAATAAGGCTGTAGGAGATGGCTAGATGACAATAAAGCTGCAGGAGATGATTATATGACAATAAGGCTGCAGTAGATGGCTAGATGACAATAAGGCTGCATGAGATGGCTAGATGACAATAAGGCTGCAAGAGATGGCTAGATAACAATAAGGCTGTAGGAGAAGGCTAGATGACAATAAGACTGTAGGAGATGACTAGATGACAATAAGGCTGTAGGAGATGGCTAGATGACAATAAGGTTGTAGGAGATGGCTAGATGGCAATAAGGCTGTAGGAGATGGCTAGATGACAATAAGGCTGCAGGAGATGACTAGATTCACAACAAGGCTGTAGGAGATGGCTAGATGACAGTAAGTCTGTAGGAGATGGCTTGATGACAATAAGGCTGTAGGAAATGGCTAGAGGACAATAAGGTTGTAGGAGATGGCTAGATGACAATAAGGCTGTAGGAGATGACTAGATGACAATAAGGTTGCAGGAGATGACTAGATGACAATAAGGCTGTAGGAGATGTCTAGATGGCAATAAGGTTGTAGGAGATGGCTAGATGACAATATGGCAGCAGGAGATGACTAGATGACAATAAGGCTGTAGGAGATGGCAAGATGGCAATAAGGCTGTAGGAGATGGCTAGATGACAATTAGGTTGCAGGAGATGGCTAGATGACAATGAGACTACAGGAGATGACTGGATGACAATATGGCTGTAGGAGATGGCTAGATGACAATAAGGCTGCAGGAGATGGCTAGATGACAATAAGGCTGTAGGAGATTGCTAGATGGCAATAAGGCTGTAGAAGATGGCTAGATGAAAATAAAGCTGCAGCAGATGGCTAGATGACAATAAGGTTGCAGGAGGTGGCTAGATGACAATGAGACTGCAGGAGATGGCTAGATGACAGTAAGGCTGTAGGAGATGACTAGATGAAAATAAGGCTGTAGGAGATGGCTAGATGACAATAAGGCTGTAGGAGATGGCTAGATGGCAATAAGGCTGTAGGAGATGGCTAGATGGCAATAAGGCTGTAGGAGATGGCTAGATGACAATAAGGCTGTAGGAGATGGCTTGATGACAATAAGGCTGTAGGAAATGGCTAGATGACAATAAGGTTGTAGGAGATGGCTAGATGACAATAAGGCTGTAAGAGATGACTAGATGACAATAAGGTTGCAGGAGATGACTAGATGACAATAAGGCTGTAGGAGATGTCTAGATGGCAATAAGGTTGTAGGAGATGGCTAGATGACAATATGGCAGCAGGAGATGACTAGATGACAATAAGGCTGTAGGATTTAGCTAGATGGCAATAAGGCTGTAGGAGATGGCTAGATGACAATAAGGTTGCAGGAGATGGCTAGATGACAGTAAGTCTGTAGGAGATGGCTTGATGACAATAAGGCTGTAGGAAATGGCTAGAGGACAATAAGGTTGTAGGAGATGGCTAGATGACAATAAGGCTGTAGGAGATGACTAGATGACAATAAGGTTGCAGGAGATGACTAGATGACAATAAGGCTGTAGGAGATGTCTAGATGGCAATAAGGTTGTAGGAGATGGCTAGATGACAATATGGCAGCAGGAGATGACTAGATGACAATAAGGCTGTAGGAGATGGCAAGATGGCAATAAGGCTGTAGGAGATGGCTAGATGACAATTAGGTTGCAGGAGATGGCTAGATGACAATGAGACTACAGGAGATGACTGGATGACAATATGGCTGTAGGAGATGGCTAGATGACAATAAGGCTGCAGGAGATGGCTAGATGACAATAAGGCTGTAGGAGATTGCTAGATGGCAATAAGGCTGTAGAAGATGGCTAGATGAAAATAAAGCTGCAGCAGATGGCTAGATGACAATAAGGTTGCAGGAGGTGGCTAGATGACAATGAGACTGCAGGAGATGGCTAGATGACAGTAAGGCTGTAGGAGATGACTAGATGACAATAAGGCTGTAGGAGATGGCTAGATGACAATAAGGCTGTAGGAGATGGCTAGATGGCAATAAGGCTGTAGGAGATGGCTAGATGGCAATAAGGCTGTAGGAGATGGCTAGATGACAATAAGGCTGTAGGAGATGGCTTGATGACAATAAGGCTGTAGGAAATGGCTAGATGACAATAAGGTTGTAGGAGATGGCTAGATGACAATAAGGCTGTAAGAGATGACTAGATGACAATAAGGTTGCAGGAGATGACTAGATGACAATAAGGCTGTAGGAGATGTCTAGATGGCAATAAGGTTGTAGGAGATGGCTAGATGACAATATGGCAGCAGGAGATGACTAGATGACAATAAGGCTGTAGGATTTAGCTAGATGGCAATAAGGCTGTAGGAGAAGGCTAGATGACAATAAGGTTGCAGGAGATGGCTAGATGACAATGAGACTACAGGAGATGACTAGATGACAATATGGCTGTAGGAGATGGCTAGATGACAATAAGGCTGTAGGAGATGGCTAGATGACAATAAGGCTGCAGGAGATGGCTAGATGACAATAAGGCTGTAGGAGATTGCTAGATGGCAATAAGGCTGTAGAAGATGGCTAGATGAAAATAAGGCTGCAGCAGATGGCTAGATGACAATAAGGTTGCAGGAGGTGGCTAGATGACAATGAGACTGCAGGAGATGGCTAGATGACAGTAAGGCTGTAGGAGATGGCTAGATGACAATAAGGCTGTAGGAGATGGCTAGATGACAATAAGGCTGTAGGAGATGGCTAGATGGCAATAAGACTGTAGGAGATTGCTAGATGGCAATAAGGCTGTAGGAGATGGCTAGATGGCAATAAGGCTTTAGGAGATAGCTAGATGACAATAAGGCTGTAGGAGATGGCTAGATGACAATAAGGCTGTAGGAGATGACTAGATGAGAATAAGGCTGTAGGAGATGACTAGATGACAATACGGATGCAGGAGATGACTAGATGACAATAAGGCTGTAGGAGATGACTAGATGACAATACGGATACAGGAGATGTCTAGACGACAATAAGGCTGCAGGAGATGGCTAGATGGCAATAAGGCTGCAGGAGATGGCTAGATGACAATTTGGCTGCAGGAGATGAATAGATGGCAATAAGGCTGCAGGAGATGGCTAGATGACAATAAGGCTGCAGGAGTTGACTAGATGACAATAAGGGTGCAAGAGATGACTAGCTGACAATAAGGCTGTAGGAGATGGCTAGATGGCAATAAGGCTGTAGGAGATGACTAGATGGCAATAAGGCTGCAGGAGATGACTAGATGACAATAAGACTGTAGGAGATGATTATATGACTAAAAGGCTGCAGGAGATGGCTAGATGACAATAAGACTGCAGGAGATGGCTAGATGACAATAAGGCTGCAGGAGATGGCTAGATAACAATAAGGCTGTAGGAGAAGGCTAGATGACAATAAGACTGTAGGAGATGATTAGATGACTATAAGGCTGTAGGAGATGGCTAGATGACAATAAGGCTGTAGGAGATGGCTATATGGCAATAAGGCTGTAGGAGATGGCTAGATTACAATAAGGCTGCAGGAGATGGCTAGATAACAATAAGGCTGTAGGAGAAGGCTAGATGACAATAAGGCTGTAGGAGATGGCTAGATGACAATAAGGCAGCAGGAGATAGCTAGATGACAATAAGGGTGTAGGAAATGGCTAGATGGCAATAAGGCTGTAGGAGATGGCTAGATGACAATAAGGCAGCAAGAGATGGCTAGATGGCAATAAGGCTGCAGTAGATGGCTAGATGACAATAAGGCTGCAGGAGATGACTAGATGGCAATAAGGCTGCAGGAGATGGCTAGATGACAATAAGGCTGCAGGAGGTGACTAGATGACAATAAGGCTGCAAGAGATGACTAGATGACAATAAGGCTGTAGGAGATGGCTAGATGGCAATAAGGCTGTAGGAGATGACTAGATGGCAATAAGGCTGCAGGAGATAATTAGATGACAATAAGACTGTAGGAGATGATTATATGACAATAAGGCTGCAGGAGATGGCTAGATGACAATAAGGCTGCATGAGATGGCTAGATGACAATAAGGCTGCAGGAGATGGCTAGATAACAATAAGGCTGTAGGAGAAGGCTAGATGACAATAAGACTGTAGGAGATGACTAGATGACAATAAGGCTGTAGGAGATGGCTAGATGACAATAAGGCTGTAGGAGATGGCTAGATGGCAATAGGGCTGTAGGAGATGGCTAGATGACAATAAGGCTGCAGGAGATGGCTAGATAACAATAAGGCTCTAGGAGAAGGCTAGATAATAAGACTGTAGGAGATGACTAGATGACAATAAGGCTGTCGGAGATGGCTAGATGACAATAAGGCTGTAGGAGATGGCTAGATGGCAATAAGGCTGTAGGAGATGGCTAGATGACAATAAGGCTGCAGGAGATGACTAGATTCGCAATAAGGCTGTAGGAGATGGCTAGATGACAGTAAGGCTGTTAGAGATGACTAGATGACAATAAGACTGTAGCAGATGGATAGATGACAATAAGGCTGTAGGAAATGGCTTGATGACAATAAGGCTGTAGGAAATGGCTAGATGATAATAAGGCTGTAGGAGATGGCTATATGAAAATAAGGCTGTAGGAGATGGCTAGATGACAATAAGGTTGCAGGAGATGACTAGATGACAATAAAGCTGTAGGAGATGGCTAGATGACAATACGGTTGCAGGAGATGACTAGATGACAATAAGGCTGTAGGAGATGGCTACATGGCAATAAGGCTGCAGGAGGTGACTAGATGACAATAAGGCTGCAAGAGATGACTAGATGACAATAAGGCTGTAGGAGATGGCTAGATGGCAATAAGGCTGTAGGAGATGACTAGATGGCAATAAGGCTGCAGGAGATAACTAGATGACAATAAGACTGTAGGAGATGATTATATGACAATAAGGCTGCAGGAGATGGCTAGATGACAATAAGGCTGCATGAGATGGCTAGATGACAATAAGGCTGCAGGAGACGGCTAGATAACAATAAGGCTGTAGGAGAAGGCTAGATGACAATAAGACTGTAGGAGATGACTAGATGACAATAAGGCTGTAGGAGATGGCTAGATGACAAAAAGGCTGTAGGAGATGGCTAGATGGCAATAGGGCTGTAGGAGATGGCTAGATGACAATAAGGCTGCAGGAGATGGCTAGATAACAATAAGGCTCTAGGAGAAGGCTAGATAATAAGACAGTAGGAGATGACTAGATGACAATAAGGCTGTCGGAGATGGCTAGATGACAATAAGGCTGTAGGAGATGGCTAGATGGCAATAAGGCTGTAGGAGATGGCTAGATGACAATAAGGCTGCAGGAGATGACTAGATTCGCAATAAGGCTGTAGGAGATGGCTAGATGACAGTAAGGCTGTTAGAGATGACTAGATGACAATAAGGCTGTAGGAGATGGCTAGATGACAATAAGGCTGTAGGAAATGGCTTGATGACAATAAGGCTGTAGGAAATGGCTAGATGATAATAAGGCTGTAGGAGATGGCTATATGAAAATAAGGCTGTAGGAGATGGCTAGATGACAATAAGGTTGCAGGAGATGACTAGATGACAATAAAGCTGTAGGAGATGGCTAGATGACAATAAGGCTGTAGGAGATGACTAGATGACAATAAGGCTGCAGGAGATGGCTAGATGACAATAAGGCTGTAGGAGATGACTAGATTGCAATAAGGCTGTAGGAGATGGCTAGATGACAATAAGGCAGCAGGAGATTGCTAGATGACAATAAGGCTGTAGGAGATGGCTAAATGGCAATAAGGCTCTAGGAGATGGCTAGATGACAATAAGGTTGTAGGAGATGGGTAGATGACAATGAGACTACAGGAGATGACTAGATGACAATAAGGCTGTAGGAGATGGCTAGATGACAATAAGGCTGTAGGAGATGGCTTGATGACAATAAGGCTGCAGGAGATGGCTAGATGACAATAAGGCTGTAGGTTATGGCTAGATGGCAATAAAGCTGCAGGAGAGGGCTAGATAACAATAAGGCTGTAGGAGATGGTTAGATGGCAATAAGGCCGCAGGAGATGGATAGATGACAATGAGACTGACTGCAGGAGATGGTTAGATGGCAATAAGGCTGCAGGAAATGGCTAGATGGCAATAAGGCCACAGGAGATGGCTAGATGACAAGTGACTGACTGCAGGAGATGGTTAGATGGCAATAAGGCTGCAGGAGATGGCTAGATGGCAATACAGTACAGGAGATGCCTAGATGACAATGAGACTGCAGAAGGGTTGATTACAGTGAGACTGCAGGAGAAGGCTTGATGACAATGAGACATACTGTAGGAAATGGCTAAATGGCAATAAGGCCGCAGGAGATGGATAGATGACAATAAGTTTGCAGGAGATAGCTAGATGACAATATGGCTGCAGGAGATGGCTAGATGACAATGAGACTGCAGAAGGGTTGATTACAGTGAGACTGCAGGAGAAAGCTTGATGACAAAAAGACAGCAGAATAAGTCTAGTTGATAATGGGAGCACAGGAAAAGGCTAGATGACAATGAAACTGCAGGAGATCGTTAGATGGCAATAAGGATGTAGGAGATGGCTAGATTGCAATGAGACTGACTGCAGGAGATGGCTAGATGACAATAAGGCTGCAGGAGATGGCTAGATGACAATAAGGCTGTAGGAGATGGCTAGATGACAATACGGCTGCAGGAGATGGCTAGATGACAATGAGACCACAGTAGAGGGCTAGATGACAATGAGACTGCAGAAGGGTTGATTACAGTGAGACTGTAGGAGAAATCTTGATGATAATGAGACAGCAGAATAAGTCTAGATGATAATGGGAGCACAGGGAAAGACTAGATGACAGTGAGACTGCAGGAGAAGAACAGATGACAATGAGACTGACTGCAGGAGATGGCTACATGGCAAAAAGGCTGTAGGAGATGGCTAGATAACAATAAGGCTGTAGGAGATGGCAATAAGGCCGCAGGAGATGGCTAGATGACAATAAGGCTCTAGGAGATGACTAGATGACAATAAGGCTGCAGTAGATGACTAGATGACAATAAGGTTGTAGGAGATGGCTAGATGGCAATAAGACTGTAGGAGATGACTAGATGACAATAAGGCTGCAGGAGATGGCTAGATGACAATAAGGTTGCAGGAGATGGCTAGATCACAATAAAGCTGTAGGAGATGGCTAGATGACAATAAGGCTGTAGGAGATGACTAGATGACAATAAGGCTGTAGGAGATAACTAGATGGCAATAAGGCTGTAGGAGATGACTAGATGACAATAAGGCTGTAGGAGATGGCTAGATGACAATAAGGCTGTAGGAGATGGCTAGATGACAATTGGGCTTTAGGAGATGGCTAGGTGACAATAAGGCTGTAGGAGATGGCTAGATGATAATAAGGCTGTAGGAGATGGCTAGATGACAATAAGGCTGTAAGAGATGGCTAGATGACAATAAGCCTGCAGGGGATTGCTAGATGACAATGAGACTGCAGGAGATTGCTAGATGACAATAAGGTTGCAAGAGACGGCTAGATGACAATAAGGCTGTAGGAGATGGCTAGATGACAAATGACAATAAGACTGTAGGAAATGGCTAGATAACAATAAGGCTGTAGGAGATGGCTAGATGACAATAAGGCTGCAGGAGATGGTTAGATGACAATAAGACTGCAGGAGATGGCTATATGACAATAAGGCTGTAGGAGATGACTAGATGACAATAAAGCTGTAGGAGATGACTAGATGACAATAAGGCTGTAGGAGATGGCTAGATGGCAATACGGTTGCAGGAGATGAAAGATGACAATAAGGTTGCAGGAGATGGCTAGATGTCAATAAGGCTGTAGGAGATGACTAGATGACAATAAGGCTGCAGGAGATGACTAGATGACAATAAGGTTGCAGGAGATGGCTAGATGACAATAAGGCTGCAGGAGATGACTAGATGACAATAAGGTTGCAGGAGATGGCTAGATGACAATAAGGCTGTAGGAGATGGCTAGATGACAATAAGGCTGCAGGAGATGGCTAGATGACAATAAGGCTGTAGGAGATGGCTGGATGACAATAAGGCTGTAGGAGATGGCTAGATGACAATCAGGCTGTAGGAGATGGCTAGATGACAATAAGGCTGCAGTAGATGGCTAGATGACAATAAGGCTGCAGGAGATGGCTAGATGTCAATAAGGCTGTAGAAGATGGTTAGATGACAATAAGACTGCAGGAGATAGCTAGATGGCAATAAGGCTGCAGGAGATGACTAGATGACAATAAGGCTGTACGAGATGGCTAGATGGCAATAAGGATGCAGGAGATGACTAGATGACAATAAGGCTGCAGCAAATGGCTAGATGGCAATAAGGCTGTAGGAAATGACTAGATGACAATAAGGCTGCAGGAGATGGCTAGATGACAATAAGGCTGCAATAGATGGCTAGATCACCATAAGACTGCAGGAGATGGCTAGATGACAATCAGACTGCAGGAGATGACTAAATGGCAATAAGGCTGTAGGAGATGACTATATGACAATAAGAATGTAGGAGATGGCTAGATGACAATAAGGCTGTAATAGATGGCTAGATGACAATAAGGCTGTAGGAGATGGCTAGATGACAATAAGACTGTAGGAGATGGCTAGATGACAATAAGGCTGTAAGAGATGGCTAGATGACAATAAGGTTGTAGGAGATGGCTAGATGGCAATAAGGCTGCAGGAGATGGCTAGATGACAATAAGGCTGTAGGAGATGACTAGATGACAATAAGGCTGCAGGAGATGGCTATATGACAATAAGGCTGTAGGAGATGAATAGATTACAATAAGGCTGTAGGAGATGGCTAGATGAGAATAACGCTGCAGGAGATGGCTAGATGACAATGAGATTGCAGGAGATGGCTAGATGGCAATAATGCTGCAGGAGATGGCTAGATGGCAATAAGGCTTCAGGAGATGACTAGATGACAATAAGGCTGTAGGAGATATCTAGATGACAATAAGGCTGCAGGAGATGACTAGACGACAATAAGGCTGTAGGAGATGGCTAGATGGCAATAAGGCTGCAGGAGATAACTAGATGACAATAAGGTTGCAGGAGACTGCTAGATGACAATAAGGCTGTAGGAGATGGCTAGATGACAATAAGGCTGTAGAAGATGATTAGATGACAATAAGGCTGTAGAAGATGACTAGATGACAATAAGGTTGCAGGAGATGGCTAGATGACAATAAGGCTGCAGGAGATGGCTAGATGACAATAAGGTTGCAGGAGATGGCTAGATGACAACAAGGCTGCAGGAGATGGCTAGATGACAATAAGGCTGCAGGAGATGGCTGGATGACAATAGGGCTGTAGGAGATGGCTAGATGACAATAAGGCTGCAGGAGATGGCTAGATGACAATAAGGATGTAGGAGATGGCTAGATGACAATAAGGCTGCAGGAGATGGCTAGATGACAATAAGGCTGTTGGAGATGGCTAGATGACAATAAGGCTGCAGGAGATGGCTAGATGACAATAAGGATGTAGGAGATGGCTAAATGACAATAAGGCTGCAGGAGATGGCTAGATGACAATAAGGCTGCAGGAGATGGCTAGATGACAATAGGGCTGTAGGAGATGGCTAGATGACAATAAGGCTGCAGGAGATGGCTAGATGACAATAAGGATGTAGGAGATGGCTAGATGACAATAAGGCTGCAGGAGATGGCTAGATGACAATAAGGCTGTTGGAGATGGCTAGATGACAATAAAGCTGCAGGAGATAGCTATATGACAATAAGGCTGTTTGAGATGGCTAGATGACAATAAGACTGCAGGAGATGGCTAGATGGCAATAAGGCTGCAGGAGATGACTAGATGACAATTAGGCTGTAGGAGATGGCTAGATGGCAATAAGGCTGCAGGAGATGACTAGATGACAATAAGGCTGCAGGAGATGGCTAGATGGCAATAAGGCTGTAGGAGATGGCTTGATGACAATAGGGCTTTAAGATATGGCTAGATGACAATAAGGCTGTAGGAGATGGCTAGATGACAATAAGGCTGTAGGAGATGGCTAGATGACAATAAGGCTGTAGGAGATGGCTAGATGACAATAAGACTGCAGGAGATGGCTAAATGACAATGAGACTGCAGGAGATTGCTAGATGACAATAAGGCTGCAAGAGATGGCTAGATGACATTAAGGCTGTAGGAGATGGCTAGATGACAAATGACAATAAGACTGTAGGAAATGGCTAGATAACAATAAGGCTGTAGGAGATGGCTAGATGACAATAAGGCTGCAGGAAATTACTAGATGGCAATAAGGTTGCAGGAGATGGCTAGATGACAATAGGGCTGTAGGAGATGGCTAGATGGCAATAAGGCTGTAGGAGATGATTAGATGACAATAAGGCTGCAGGAGATGACTAGATTACAATAAGGTTGCAGTAGATGGCTAGATGACAATAAGGCTGTAGGAGATGGCTAGATGACAATAAGGCTGCATGAGATGGCTAGATGACAATAAGGCTGCAAGAGATGGCTAGATAACAATAAGGCTGTAGGAGAAGGCTAGATGACAATAAGACTGTAGGAGATGACTAGATGACAATAAGGCTGTAGGAGATGGCTAGATGACAATAAGGTTGTAGGAGATGGCTAGATGGCAATAAGGCTGTAGGAGATGGCTAGATGACAATAAGGCTGCAGGAGATGACTAGATTCACAACAAGGCTGTAGGAGATGGCTAGATGACAGTAAGTCTGTAGGAGATGGCTTGATGACAATAAGGCTGTAGGAAATGGCTAGAGGACAATAAGGTTGTAGGAGATGGCTAGATGACAATAAGGCTGTAGGAGATGACTAGATGACAATAAGGTTGCAGGAGATGACTAGATGACAATAAGGCTGTAGGAGATGTCTAGATGGCAATAAGGTTGTAGGAGATGGCTAGATGACAATATGGCAGCAGGAGATGACTAGATGACAATAAGGCTGTAGGAGATGGCAAGATGGCAATAAGGCTGTAGGAGATGGCTAGATGACAATTAGGTTGCAGGAGATGGCTAGATGACAATGAGACTACAGGAGATGACTGGATGACAATATGGCTGTAGGAGATGGCTAGATGACAATAAGGCTGCAGGAGATGGCTAGATGACAATAAGGCTGTAGGAGATTGCTAGATGGCAATAAGGCTGTAGAAGATGGCTAGATGAAAATAAAGCTGCAGCAGATGGCTAGATGACAATAAGGTTGCAGGAGGTGGCTAGATGACAATGAGACTGCAGGAGATGGCTAGATGACAGTAAGGCTGTAGGAGATGACTAGATGACAATAAGGCTGTAGGAGATGGCTAGATGACAATAAGGCTGTAGGAGATGGCTAGATGGCAATAAGGCTGTAGGAGATGGCTAGATGGCAATAAGGCTGTAGGAGATGGCTAGATGACAATAAGGCTGTAGGAGATGGCTTGATGACAATAAGGCTGTAGGAAATGGCTAGATGACAATAAGGTTGTAGGAGATGGCTAGATGACAATAAGGCTGTAGGAGATGACTAGATGACAATAAGGTTGCAGGAGATGACTAGATGACAATAAGGCTGTAGGAGATGTCTAGATGGCAATAAGGTTGTAGGAGATGGCTAGATGACAATATGGCAGCAGGAGATGACTAGATGACAATAAGGCTGTAGGATTTAGCTAGATGGCAATAAGGCTGTAGGAGATGGCTAGATGACAATAAGGTTGCAGGAGATGGCTAGATGACAGTAAGTCTGTAGGAGATGGCTTGATGACAATAAGGCTGTAGGAAATGGCTAGAGGACAATAAGGTTGTAGGAGATGGCTAGATGACAATAAGGCTGTAGGAGATGACTAGATGACAATAAGGTTGCAGGAGATGACTAGATGACAATAAGGCTGTAGGAAATGTCTAGATGGCAATAAGGTTGTAGGAGATGGCTAGATGACAATATGGCAGCAGGAGATGACTAGATGACAATAAGGCTGTAGGAGATGGCAAGATGGCAATAAGGCTGTAGGAGATGGCTAGATGACAATTAGGTTGCAGGAGATGGCTAGATGACAATGAGACTACAGGAGATGACTGGATGACAATATGGCTGTAGGAGATGGCTAGATGACAATAAGGCTGCAGGAGATGGCTAGATGACAATAAGGCTGTAGGAGATTGCTAGATGGCAATAAGGCTGTAGAAGATGGCTAGATGAAAATAAAGCTGCAGCAGATGGCTAGATGACAATAAGGTTGCAGGAGGTGGCTAGATGACAATGAGACTGCAGGAGATGGCTAGATGACAGTAAGGCTGTAGGAGATGACTAGATGACAATAAGGCTGTAGGAGATGGCTAGATGACAATAAGGCTGTAGGAGATGGCTAGATGGCAATAAGGCTGTAGGAGATGGCTAGATGGCAATAAGGCTGTAGGAGATGGCTAGATGACAATAAGGCTGTAGGAGATGGCTTGATGACAATAAGGCTGTAGGAAATGGCTAGATGACAATAAGGTTGTAGGAGATGGCTAGATGACAATAAGGCTGTAAGAGATGACTAGATGACAATAAGGTTGCAGGAGATGACTAGATGACAATAAGGCTGTAGGAGATGTCTAGATGGCAATAAGGTTGTAGGAGATGGCTAGATGACAATATGGCAGCAGGAGATGACTAGATGACAATAAGGCTGTAGGATTTAGCTAGATGGCAATAAGGCTGTAGGAGATGGCTAGATGACAATAAGGTTGCAGGAGATGGCTAGATGACAATGAGACTACAGGAGATGACTAGATGACAATATGGCTGTAGGAGATGGCTAGATGACAATAAGGCTGTAGGAGATGGCTAGATGACAATAAGGCTGCAGGAGATGGCTAGATGACAATAAGGCTGTAGGAGATTGCTAGATGGCAATAAGGCTGTAGAAGATGGCTAGATGAAAATAAGGCTGCAGCAGATGGCTAGATGACAATAAGGTTGCAGGAGGTGGCTAGATGACAATGAGACTGCAGGAGATGGCTAGATGACAGTAAGGCTGTAGGAGATGGCTAGATGACAATAAGGCTGTAGGAGATGGCTAGATGACAATAAGGCTGTAGGAGATGGCTAGATGGCAATAAGACTGTAGGAGATGGCTAGATGGCAATAAGGCTGTAGGAGATGGCTAGATGGCAATAAGGCTTTAGGAGATAGCTAGATGACAATAAGGCTGTAGGAGATGGCTAGATGACAATAAGGCTGTAGGAGATGACTAGATGAGAATAAGGCTGTAGGAGATGACTAGATGACAATACGGATGCAGGAGATGACTAGATGACAATAAGGCTGTAGGAGATGACTAGATGACAATACGGATACAGGAGATGTCTAGACGACAATAAGGCTGCAGGAGATGGCTAGATGGCAATAAGGCTGCAGGAGATGGCTAGATGACAATTTGGCTGCAGGAGATGAATAGATGGCAATAAGGCTGCAGGAGATGGCTAGATGACAATAAGGCTGCAGGAGTTGACTAGATGACAATAAGGGTGCAAGAGATGACTAGCTGACAATAAGGCTGTAGGAGATGGCTAGATGGCAATAAGGCTGTAGGAGATGACTAGATGGCAATAAGGCTGCAGGAGATGACTAGATGACAATAAGACTGTAGGAGATGATTATATGACTAAAAGGCTGCAGGAGATGGCTAGATGACAATAAGACTGCAGGAGATGGCTAGATGACAATAAGGCTGCAGGAGATGGCTAGATAACAATAAGGCTGTAGGAGAAGGCTAGATGACAATAAGACTGTAGGAGATGACTAGATGACTATAAGGCTGTAGGAGATGGCTAGATGACAATAAGGCTGTAGGAGATGGCTATATGGCAATAAGGCTGTAGGAGATGGCTAGATTACAATAAGGCTGCAGGAGATGGCTAGATAACAATAAGGCTGTAGGAGAAGGCTAGATGACAATAAGGCTGTAGGAGATGGCTAGATGACAATAAGGCAGCAGGAGATAGCTAGATGACAATAAGGGTGTAGGAAATGGCTAGATGGCAATAAGGCTGTAGGAGATGGCTAGATGACAATAAGGCAGCAAGAGATGGCTAGATGGCAATAAGGCTGCAGTAGATGGCTAGATGACAATAAGGCTGCAGGAGATGACTAGATGGCAATAAGGCTGCAGGAGATGGCTAGATGACAATAAGGCTGCAGGAGGTGACTAGATGACAATAAGGCTGCAAGAGATGACTAGATGACAATAAGGCTGTAGGAGATGGCTAGATGGCAATAAGGCTGTAGGAGATGACTAGATGGCAATAAGGCTGCAGGAGATAATTAGATGACAATAAGACTGTAGGAGATGATTATATGACAATAAGGCTGCAGGAGATGGCTAGATGACAATAAGGCTGCATGAGATGGCTAGATGACAATAAGGCTGCAGGAGACGGCTAGATAACAATAAGGCTGTAGGAGAAGGCTAGATGACAATAAGACTGTAGGAGATGACTAGATGACAATAAGGCTGTAGGAGATGGCTAGATGACAATAAGGCTGTAGGAGATGGCTAGATGGCAATAGGGCTGTAGGAGATGGCTAGATGACAATAAGGCTGCAGGAGATGGCTAGATAACAATAAGGCTCTAGGAGAAGGCTAGATAATAAGACTGTAGGAGATGACTAGATGACAATAAGGCTGTCGGAGATGGCTAGATGACAATAAGGCTGTAGGAGATGGCTAGATGGCAATAAGGCTGTAGGAGATGGCTAGATGACAATAAGGCTGCAGGAGATGACTAGATTCGCAATAAGGCTGTAGGAGATGGCTAGATGACAGTAAGGCTGTTAGAGATGACTAGATGACAATAAGACTGTAGCAGATGGATAGATGACAATAAGGCTGTAGGAAATGGCTTGATGACAATAAGGCTGTAGGAAATGGCTAGATGATAATAAGGCTGTAGGAGATGGCTATATGAAAATAAGGCTGTAGGAGATGGCTAGATGACAATAAGGTTGCAGGAGATGACTAGATGACAATAAAGCTGTAGGAGATGGCTAGATGACAATACGGTTGCAGGAGATGACTAGATGACAATAAGGCTGTAGGAGATGGCTACATGGCAATAAGGCTGCAGGAGGTGACTAGATGACAATAAGGCTGCAAGAGATGACTAGATGACAATAAGGCTGTAGGAGATGGCTAGATGGCAATAAGGCTGTAGGAGATGACTAGATGGCAATAAGGCTGCAGGAGATAACTAGATGACAATAAGACTGTAGGAGATGATTATATGACAATAAGGCTGCAGGAGATGGCTAGATGACAATAAGGCTGCATGAGATGGCTAGATGACAATAAGGCTGCAGGAGACGGCTAGATAACAATAAGGCTGTAGGAGAAGGCTAGATGACAATAAGACTGTAGGAGATGACTAGATGACAATAAGGCTGTAGGAGATGGCTAGATGACAAAAAGGCTGTAGGAGATGGCTAGATGGCAATAGGGCTGTAGGAGATGGCTAGATGACAATAAGGCTGCAGGAGATGGCTAGATAACAATAAGGCTCTAGGAGAAGGCTAGATAATAAGACAGTAGGAGATGACTAGATGACAATAAGGCTGTCGGAGATGGCTAGATGACAATAAGGCTGTAGGAGATGGCTAGATGGCAATAAGGCTGTAGGAGATGGCTAGATGACAATAAGGCTGCAGGAGATGACTAGATTCGCAATAAGGCTGTAGGAGATGGCTAGATGACAGTAAGGCTGTTAGAGATGACTAGATGACAATAAGGCTGTAGGAGATGGCTAGATGACAATAAGGCTGTAGGAAATGGCTTGATGACAATAAGGCTGTAGGAAATGGCTAGATGATAATAAGGCTGTAGGAGATGGCTATATGAAAATAAGGCTGTAGGAGATGGCTAGATGACAATAAGGTTGCAGGAGATGACTAGATGACAATAAAGCTGTAGGAGATGGCTAGATGACAATAAGGCTGTAGGAGATGACTAGATGACAATAAGGCTGCAGGAGATGGCTAGATGACAATAAGGCTGTAGGAGATGACTAGATTGCAATAAGGCTGTAGGAGATGGCTAGATGACAATAAGGCAGCAGGAGATTGCTAGATGACAATAAGGCTGTAGGAGATGGCTAAATGGCAATAAGGCTCTAGGAGATGGCTAGATGACAATAAGGTTGTAGGAGATGGGTAGATGACAATGAGACTACAGGAGATGACTAGATGACAATAAGGCTGTAGGAGATGGCTAGATGACAATAAGGCTGTAGGAGATGGCTTGATGACAATAAGGCTGCAGGAGATGGCTAGATGACAATAAGGCTGTAGGTTATGGCTAGATGGCAATAAAGCTGCAGGAGAGGGCTAGATAACAATAAGGCTGTAGGAGATGGTTAGATGGCAATAAGGCCGCAGGAGATGGATAGATGACAATGAGACTGACTGCAGGAGATGGTTAGATGGCAATAAGGCTGCAGGAAATGGCTAGATGGCAATAAGGCCACAGGAGATGGCTAGATGACAAGTGACTGACTGCAGGAGATGGTTAGATGGCAATAAGGCTGCAGGAGATGGCTAGATGGCAATACAGTACAGGAGATGCCTAGATGACAATGAGACTGCAGAAGGGTTGATTACAGTGAGACTGCAGGAGAAGGCTTGATGACAATGAGACATACTGTAGGAAATGGCTAAATGGCAATAAGGCCGCAGGAGATGGATAGATGACAATAAGTTTGCAGGAGATAGCTAGATGACAATATGGCTGCAGGAGATGGCTAGATGACAATGAGACTGCAGAAGGGTTGATTACAGTGAGACTGCAGGAGAAAGCTTGATGACAAAAAGACAGCAGAATAAGTCTAGTTGATAATGGGAGCACAGGAAAAGGCTAGATGACAATGAAACTGCAGGAGATCGTTAGATGGCAATAAGGATGTAGGAGATGGCTAGATTGCAATGAGACTGACTGCAGGAGATGGCTAGATGACAATAAGGCTGCAGGAGATGGCTAGAAGACAATAAGGCTGTAGGAGATGGCTAGATGACAATACGGCTGCAGGAGATGGCTAGATGACAATGAGACCACAGTAGAGGGCTAGATGACAATGAGACTGCAGAAGGGTTGATTACAGTGAGACTGTAGGAGAAATCTTGATGATAATGAGACAGCAGAATAAGTCTAGATGATAATGGGAGCACAGGGAAAGACTAGATGACAGTGAGACTGCAGGAGAAGAACAGATGACAATGAGACTGACTGCAGGAGATGGCTAGATGGCAAAAAGGCTGTAGGAGATGGCTAGATAACAATAAGGCTGTAGGAGATGGCAATAAGGCCGCAGGAGATGGCTAGATGACAATAAGGCTCTAGGAGATGACTAGATGACAATAAGGCTGCAGTAGATGACTAGATGACAATAAGGTTGTAGGAGATGGCTAGATGGCAATAAGACTGTAGGAGATGACTAGATGACAATAAGGCTGCAGGAGATGGCTAGATGACAATAAGGTTGCAGGAGATGGCTAGATCACAATAAAGCTGTAGGAGATGGCTAGATGACAATAAGGCTGTAGGAGATGACTAGATGACAATAAGGCTGTAGGAGATAACTAGATGGCAATAAGGCTGTAGGAGATGACTAGATGACAATAAGGCTGTAGGAGATGGCTAGATGACAATAAGGCTGTAGGAGATGGCTAGATGACAATTGGGCTTTAGGAGATGGCTAGGTGACAATAAGGCTGTAGGAGATGGCTAGATGATAATAAGGCTGTAGGAGATGGCTAGATGACAATAAGGCTGTAAGAGATGGCTAGATGACAATAAGCCTGCAGGGGATTGCTAGATGACAATGAGACTGCAGGAGATTGCTAGATGACAATAAGGTTGCAAGAGACGGCTAGATGACAATAAGGCTGTAGGAGATGGCTAGATGACAAATGACAATAAGACTGTAGGAAATGGCTAGATAACAATAAGGCTGTAGGAGATGGCTAGATGACAATAAGGCTGCAGGAGATGGTTAGATGACAATAAGACTGCAGGAGATGGCTATATGACAATAAGGCTGTAGGAGATGACTAGATGACAATAAAGCTGTAGGAGATGACTAGATGACAATAAGGCTGTAGGAGATGGCTAGATGGCAATAAGGTTGCAGGAGATGAAAGATGACAATAAGGTTGCAGGAGATGGCTAGATGTCAATAAGGCTGTAGGAGATGACTAGATGACAATAAGGCTGCAGGAGATGACTAGATGACAATAAGGTTGCAGGAGATGGCTAGATGACAATAAGGCTGCAGGAGATGACTAGATGACAATAAGGTTGCAGGAGATGGCTAGATGACAATAAGGCTGTAGGAGATGGCTAGATGACAATAAGGCTGCAGGAGATGGCTAGATGACAATAAGGCTGTAGGAGATGGCTGGATGACAATAAGGCTGTAGGAGATGGCTAGATGACAATCAGGCTGTAGGAGATGGCTAGATGACAATAAGGCTGCAGTAGATGGCTAGATGACAATAAGGCTGCAGGAGATGGCTAGATGTCAATAAGGCTGTAGAAGATGGTTAGATGACAATAAGACTGCAGGAGATAGCTAGATGGCAATAAGGCTGCAGGAGATGACTAGATGACAATAAGGCTGTACGAGATGGCTAGATGGCAATAAGGTTGCAGGAGATGACTAGATGACAATAAGGCTGCAGCAAATGGCTAGATGGCAATAAGGCTGTAGGAAATGACTAGATGACAATAAGGCTGCAGGAGATGGCTAGATGACAATAAGGCTGCAATAGATGGCTAGATCACCATAAGACTGCAGGAGATGGCTAGATGACAATCAGACTGCAGGAGATGACTAAATGGCAATAAGGCTGTAGGAGATGACTATATGACAATAAGGCTGTAGGAGATGGCTAGATGACAATAAGGCTGTAATAGATGGCTAGATGACAATAAGGCTGTAGGAGATGGCTAGATGACAATAAGACTGTAGGAGATGGCTAGATGACAATAAGGCTGTAAGAGATGGCTAGATGACAATAAGGTTGTAGGAGATGGCTAGATGGCAATAAGGCTGCAGGAGATGGCTAGATGACAATAAGGCTGTAGGAGATGACTAGATGACAATAAGGCTGCAGGAGATGGCTATATGACAATAAGGCTGTAGGAGATGGCCAGATGGCAATAAGGCTGCAGGAGATGAATAGATTACAATAAGGCTGTAGGAGATGGCTAGATGAGAATAACGCTGCAGGAGATGGCTAGATGACAATGAGATTGCAGGAGATGGCTAGATGGCAATAATGCTGCAGGAGATGGCTAGATGGCAATAAGGCTTCAGGAGATGACTAGATGACAATAAGGCTGTAGGAGATATCTAGATGACAATAAGGCTGCAGGAGATGACTAGACGACAATAAGGCTGTAGGAGATGGCTAGATGGCAATAAGGCTGCAGGAGATAACTAGATGACAATAAGGTTGCAGGAGACTGCTAGATGACAATAAGGCTGTAGGAGATGGCTAGATGACAATAAGGCTGTAGAAGATGATTAGATGACAATAAGGCTGTAGAAGATGACTAGATGACAATAAGGTTGCAGGAGATGGCTAGATGACAATAAGGCTGCAGGAGATGGCTAGATGACAATAAGGTTGCAGGAGATGGCTAGATGACAACAAGGCTGCAGGAGATGGCTAGATGACAATAAGGCTGCAGGAGATGGCTGGATGACAATAGGGCTGTAGGAGATGGCTAGATGACAATAAGGCTGCAGGAGATGGCTAGATGACAATAAGGATGTAGGAGATGGCTAGATGACAATAAGGCTGCAGGAGATGGCTAGATGACAATAAGGCTGTTGGAGATGGCTAGATGAGAATAAGGCTGCAGGAGATGGCTAGATGACAATAAGGATGTAGGAGATGGCTAGATGACAATAAGGCTGCAGGAGATGGCTAGATGACAATAAGGCTGCAGGAGATGGCTAGATGACAATAGGGCTGTAGGAGATGGCTAGATGACAATAAGGCTGCAGGAGATGGCTAGATGACAATAAGGATGTAGGAGATGGCTAGATGACAATAAGGCTGCAGGAGATGGCTAGATGACAATAAGGCTGTTGGAGATGGCTAGATGACAATAAAGCTGCAGGAGATAGCTATATGACAATAAGGCTGTTTGAGATGGCTAGATGACAATAAGACTGCAGGAGATGGCTAGATGGCAATAAGGCTGCAGGAGATGACTAGATGACAATTAGGCTGTAGGAGATGGCTAGATGGCAATAAGGCTGCAGGAGATGACTAGATGACAATAAGGCTGCAGGAGATGGCTAGATGGCAATAAGGCTGTAGGAGATGGCTTGATGACAATAGGGCTTTAAGATATGGCTAGATGACAATAAGGCTGTAGGAGATGGCTAGATGACAATAAGGCTGTAGGAGATGGCTAGATGACAATAAGGCTGTAGGAGATGGCTAGATGACAATAAGACTGCAGGAGATGGCTAAATGACAATGAGACTGCAGGAGATTGCTAGATGACAATAAGGCTGCAAGAGATGGCTAGATGACATTAAGGCTGTAGGAGATGGCTAGATGACAAATGACAATAAGACTGTAGGAAATGGCTAGATAACAATAAGGCTGTAGGAGATGGCTAGATGACAATAAGGCTGCAGGAAATTACTAGATGACAATAAGGTTGCAGGAGATGGCTAGATGACAATAGGGCTGTAGGAGATGGCTAGATGGCAATAAGGCTGTAGGAGATGATTAGATGACAATAAGGCTGCAGGAGATGACTAGATTACAATAAGGTTGCAGTAGATGGCTAGATGACAATAAGGCTGTAGGAGATGGCTAGATGACAATAAGGCTGCAGGAGATGGCGAGATGACAATAAGGATGTAGGAGATGGCTAGATGACAATAAGGCTGCAGGAGATGGCTAGATGACAATAAGGCTGTTGGAGATGGCTAGATGACAATAAGGCTGCAGGAGATGGCTAGATGACAATAAGGCTGTTGGAGATGGCTAGATGACAATAAGGCTGCAGGAGATGGCTAGATGACAATAAGGATGTAGGAGATAGCTAGATGACAATAAGGCTGCAGGAGATGGCTAGATGACAATAAGGCTGCAGGAGATGGCTAGATGACAATTGTGCTGTAGGAGATGGCTAGATGACAATAAGGCTGCAGGAGATGGCTAGATGACAATAAGGATGTAGGAGATGGCTAGATGACAATGAGACTGCAGGAGTTTGCTAAATGACAATAAGGCTGCAAGAGATGGCTAGATGACATTAAGGCTGTAGGAGATGGCTAGATGACAAATGACAATAAGACTGTAGGAAATGGCTAGATAACAATAAGGCTGTAGGAGATGGCTAGATGACAATAAGGCTGCAGGAAATGACTAGATGACAATAAGGTTGCAGGAGATGGCTAGATGACAATAGGGCTGTAGGAGATGGCTAGATGGCAATAAGGCTGTAGGAGATGATTAGATGACAATAAGGCTGCAGGAGATGACTAGATTACAATAAGGTTGCAGGAGATGGCTAGATGACAATAAGGCTGTAGGAGATGGCTAGATGACAATAAGGCTGCAGGAGATGGCGAGATGAGAATAGGGCTGTAGGAGATGGCTAGATGACAATTAGACTGCAGTAGAGGGCTAGATGACAATAAGGCTGCAGGAGATGGCTAGATATCAATAAGGCTGTAGGAGATGGCTAGATGACAATAAGGCTGTTGGAGATTGCTAGATGACAATAAGGCTGCAGGAGATGGCTAGATGACAATAAAGCTGTAGGAGATGGCTAGATGACAATAAGGCAGCAGGAGATAGCTAGATGGCAATAAGGCTGTAGGAGATGACTAGATGACAATAAGGCTGTAGGAGATGGCTAGATGACAATAAGGCTGTTGGAGATGGCTAGATGACAATAAGGCTGCCGTGATGGCTAGATGGCAATAAGGCTGTAGGAGATGGCTAGATGACAATAATGCTGTTGGAGATGGCTAGATGACAATAAGACTGCAGGAGATGGCTAGATAGCAATACAGCTGCAGGAGATGACTAGATGACAATAAGGCTGTAGGAGATGGCTAGATGGCAATAAGGCTGCAGGAGATGACTAGATAACAATAAGGCTGCAGGAGATGGCTAGATGGCAATAAGGCTGCAGGAGATGGCTAGATGACAATAGGGCTGCAGGAGATGGCTAGATGACATTAAGGCTGTTGGAGATGGCTAGATGACAATAAGGCTGTTGGAGATGGCTAGATTACAATAAAGCTGCAGGAGATAGCTATATGACAATAAGGCTGTTTGAGATGGCTAGATGACAATAAGACTGCAGGAGATGGCTAGATGGCAATAAGGCTGCAGGAGATGACTAGATGACAATTAGGCTGTAGGAGATGGCTAGATGGCAATAAGGCTGCAGGAGATGACTAGATGACAATAAGGCTGCAGGAGATGGCTAGATGGCAATAAGGCTGTAGGAGATGGCTTGATGACAATAGGGCTTTAAGATATGGCTAGATGACAATAAGGCTGTAGGAGATGGCTAGATGACAATAAGGCTGTAGGAGATGGCTAGATGACAATAAGGCTGTAGGAGATGGCTAGATGACAATAAGACTGCAGGAGATGGCTAGATGACAATGAGACTGCAGGAGTTTGCTAGATGACAATAAGGCTGCAAGAGATGGCTAGATGACATTAAGGCTGTAGGAGATGGCTAGATGACAAATGACAATAAGACTGTAGGAAATGGCTAGATAACAATAAGGCTGTAGGAGATGGCTAGATGACAATAAGGCTGCAGGAAATGACTAGATGACAATAAGGTTGCAGGAGATGGCTAGATGACAATAGGGCTGTAGGAGATGGCTAGATGGCAATAAGGCTGTAGGAGATGATTAGATGACAATAAGGCTGCAGGAGATGACTAGATTACAATAAGGTTGCAGGAGATGGCTAGATGACAATAAGGCTGTAGGAGATGGCTAGATGACAATAAGGTTGCAGGAGATGGCTAGATGACAATAGGGCTGTAGGAGATGGCTAGATGGCAATAAGGCTGTAGGAGATGATTAGATGACAATAAGGCTGCAGGAGATGACTAGATTACAATAAGGTTGCAGGAGATGGCTAGATGACAATAAGGCTGTAGGAGATGGCTAGATGACAATAAGGCTGTAGGAGATGGCGAGATGAGAATAGGGCTGTAGGAGATGGCTAGATGACAATAAGACTGCAGTAGAGGGCTAGATGACAATAAGGCTGCAGGAGATGGCTAGATATCAATAAGGCTGTAGGAGATGGCTAGATGACAATAAGGCTGTTGGAGATTGCTAGATGACAATAAGGCTGCAGGAGATGGCTAGATGACAATAAAGCTGTAGGAGATGGCTAGATGACAATAAGGCAGCAGGAGATAGCTAGATGACAATAAGGCTGCCGGTGATGGCTAGATGGCAATAAGGCTGTAGGAGATGGCTAGATGACAATAATGCTGTTGGAGCTGGCTAGATGACAATAAGACTGCAGGAGATGGCTAGATAGCAATACAGCTGCAGGAGATGACTAGATGACAATAAGGCTGTAGGAGATGGCTAGATGGCAATAAGGCTGCAGGAGATGACTAGATAACAATAAGGCTGCAGGAGATGGCTAGATGGCAATAAGGCTGTAGGAGGTGGCTAGATGACAATAAGGCTGCAGGAGATGACTAGATGACAATAAGGTTGCAGGAGATGGCTAGATGATAATAAGGCTGTAGGAGATGGTTAGATGACAATAAGGCTGCAGGAGATGGCTAGATGACAATAGGGCTGTAGGAGATGGCTAGATGACATTAAGGCTGTTGGAGATTGCTAGATGACAATAAGACTGCAGGAGATGGCTAGATGACAAAAAGGCTGTAGGAGATGGCTAGATGACAATAAGGCTGTTGGAGATGGCTAGATGACAATAAGGCTGTTGGAGATGGCTAGATGACAATAAGACTGCAGGAGATAGCTAGATTACAATAAGGCTGCATGAGCTGCCTAGATGACAATAAGGCTGTTGGAGATGGCTAGATGACAATAAGGCTGTAGGAGATGGCTAGATGACAATAAGGCTGCAGGAGATGACTAGATGACAATAAGGCTGTAGGAGATGGCTAGATGGCAATAAGGCTGCAGGAGATGACTAGATGACAATAAGGCTGCAGGAGATGACTAGATGCCAATAAGGCTGCACGAGATGGCTAGATGACAATAAGACTGCAGGAGATGACTAGATGGCAATAAGGCTGTAGGAGATGACTAGATGACAATAAGGCTGCAGGAGATGGCTAGATGACAATAAGACTGTATGAGATGACTAGATGGCAATAAGGCTGCAGGAGATAACTAGATGACAATAAGACTGCAGGAGATGACTAGATGACAATAAGGCTGCAGGAGATGGCTAGATGGCAATAAGGCTGCAGGAGATGACTAGATGACAATAAGGCTGCAGGAGATGGCTAGATGACAATAAGACTGCAGGAGAAGACTAGATGACAATAAGGCTGCAGGAGATGGCTAGATGGCAATAAGGCTGCAGGAGATGACTAGATGACAATAAGACTGCAGGAGATGGCTAGATGACAATAAGGCTGCAGGAGATGGCTAAATGAAAATAAGGCTGCAGGAGATGACTAGATGGCAATAAGGCTGTAGGAGATGACTAGATGACAATAAGGCTGTAGGAGATGGCTAGATGAAAATAAGGTGTAGGAGATGACTAGATGACAATAAGACTGTAGGAGATGGCTAGATGACAATAAGGCTGTAGGAGATGGCTAGATTACAATAAGGTTGAAGGAGATGGCTAGATGGCAATAAGGCTGCAGGAGATGGCTAGATGACAATAAGGATGTAGGAGATGACTAGATGACAATAAGGCTGCAGGAGATGTCTAGATGACAATAAGGTTGTAGGAGATGGCTAGATGGCAATAAGGCTGCAGGAGATGACTAAATTACAATAAGGCTGTAGGAGATGGCTAGATGGCAATAAGGCTGCAGGAGATGGCTAGATGACAATAAGGCTGTAGGAGATGACTAGATGACAATAAGGCTGCCAAGATTTGACTAGATTACAATAAGGCTGTAGGAGATGGCTAGATGACAATAAGGCTGCAGGAGATGGCTAGATGGCAATAAGGCTGCAGGAGATGACTAGATGACAATAAGGCTGTAGGAGATGGCTAGATGACAATAAGGTTGTAGGAGATGGCTAGATGGCAATAAGGCTGTAGGAGATAGGTAGATGACAATAAGGCTGCAGGAGATGGCTAGAACTGCTTGTGCAATGATAAATGCCAACAGCATATGCTGTCGGCATTTATCGATGTGCGGTGGACATGATACGCTACATCATGTCCGCCTGCACTTTAATAAATCGGCCCCTAATAGTGCGATTGGGCCGGCTGTGATTTGACAACGTGCCGCAATGTGCTTTGGAGAAGAAAACAGACCTGCTTAGTAAAGCCAGGAGCGGTGTTCTATTTTCATTTTAAAATATCTATCTAACCCTTTGATTTATGTATGTTAAGTGCAAGAGCATTCTTGGTATGAGGATAATACCTGGAGAGGTAATTACTGGACCCTAATTTGCTTATTTTTACTTGAATCCTAATTCCTCATTCTTCCTGTTGACCTGGTAGACCTTGACTCATTTGCTTGTTTAAATTTGCTTCTTCTGCCCATTCTGCTTGTTGGACTGATCTGGATTTTGATCTGAGCACAATTCTAGTATACTTGTCCTGCAACCAGCTGTGAGTGTATACATCTACAGTCTTCACACTATAAGTGGGTAATGTTTAGGCTGATTTCAGGAAGTGGTTACATTTATTACTCAGCCACTGGGCTCTCATCTGGACTAGGATTATTCAGCATGACTGTGTTCCTTTACATGTGATGGTCTACATGAAGCCTGCATGATTTGCCCCCCCGAAATGTTGCATTCATATATATATATTTTGGACCTTTTGACTATGGAATAAAGCATTTTTATTTGGATATACCACTACAGTATGTGGATTGTTTTATATTTGTTGAAGGTCATTGCAGAAATCTCAATAGTGGTCACTTTGGAAACGAGTGCCATACAGTAATTTAGTTGTCTACAAAAGTTGTGTGTTTGTGTGAGCTTAAAAATGGGAAATAGAGGCTGTATAGTTCAGTGAATGGGGTGTATGGTTCAGTGAACGGGCTTCATGGCTTAGTGAATGGGTTGTAGGATTTAGTGAAAAGGTTGTTTGGTCCAGTAAATCTGAAATATTGTGCAGTGAGCGGGTTGTATAATTAAATGAAAAGGTTGCATAGTCCAGTAAATGGGTGTCAAAGCTGTGCTCCTCTTAGCACATCTCATTGCAGTCCTATATAGTGCTTGTCAGGTGGCCACGCTTTTGCCTTTGCGCACAACAACCTCGGATTTTGTTTGCGCACTTGGTAGCGCACCTGCTATAGCCATAACGCAGTCTCACGTCAGCTTTTTTCCATACTAATTCTTAATCTGATGCATTTTTTTAAAGCCTACTCATAACTCTTTCTCTGACTTTGCATTGTATTTTACTTCTGGTTACACTATCAATTCTTGGATTATTTCTGTGTACCAACCTGTTGTCTGGACTTGGACTACTCTCTCTGGATTGTGCTTTTGTCTAATTTGCTATCAGATTTTGTACTCTGGCAGCAGAGACTGAATGGAATCCTTCAGCTTTAAAGGCTGCTTTCTGTAGGGATATTTGTGACTGCATAAAGGATTAACTGGTTAATAGAGAACAACCTGATACTGTATTTATCACTGTATGTACTAGATTGGATGCTCGACATCAGGAACGCCTACTGGAAAAGGACTGTGCTAGGAAATACTATGCTTAAATTATTTGCAAGATTCAACTCATCCTCTACACCTCCTCCCATCTCTCCTCCTGATAAACCTATGGAAGTAGGAGCCATACGTCTGTCTGAGGCCAAAAACTAAGGAGACGCTGCCTTTATTGTGGGGTGAAGGATCACCTTTGAAAGATTTCCCAACCCTCCAGGAAGAGTCAGGGCATCTGTATTTACTACTGTAGGAGCCCCACATTCTGAATAATTGAATTATGATTTTGTTTCTCCTTCTCCTACCCTTAAAACTGGGCTTGTAATGGCTGCAAAGACACAATCCAATTTTTGAGGAACTGACATCTTAGGGAAAGGCCGTTGCTTAACACAGTCTAATAAGAAACTCACTAGCATTTCCTCATCTACAGTGTCCCTTTCAAAGATACAATAAAGCAAACATAAAAAAAGCACGCCGGGTTAGCGTGGTCACAGAAGCAGGCAATCAACCAAGCGTTAAAATATCTGATTAGTGCCGATATGGTCAAAGGCAAAAGTGCACCCACCTGACGAGTGCCATGTTGGACCGTGACAATGAAAATATGCGCTTAGGGGAGTGCAGCTTTGACAATGATTCAGTAGATATGCTCTATGGCTCAGTGAACAGGCTCAATGGTTCAGTGAATAGCCTGCATGGATCACTGAACAGGCTATATGGCTCAGTGAATGAGTTGAAAAAGTTGTTTGGTTCAGTGCACAGGCAGTTTGGGTAAGAGGACAGGCTGAATGGTTCAGTAAATGGTTATGTAACTATCCAGGACAAAGTGCTCAAGGTAGAGTAAATAATCAGCATTTTTACAGTTTTTCACCACTAGAGGGCATTAGTTCATGTGTTTTATATAGATAACATTGAGCTCACGCACGTGAAGTTACCTAGGAGTGAGCACTGAACTGAAAATAAGGGGGCAGTTTGCAGAGGCTTAGATACAAGGTAATTACAGAGGTAAAACATGTATTATTATAACCGTGCAAGTTATGCAAAACTGGGGAATGGGTAATAAGGGGATTATCTATCTTTTTAAACAACACAAATTCTGGTGTTGACTGTCCCTTTAACCTATCTGTAGTGTCTAAGTTCTGCACAACGATATCCAAGTGTGTAATGTTTGGCCCAGCTCCCATACATAAAGGGATAACTTCAAATGCAGTGACTGTATCAAATGCCCTCTCCTGCAACATTGGCCTGCATTATCCAACTGTTGCGGAATGAAGCCAGCTACCTCCTGGGGAGGAAAAATGACATCCTCCTCTCGCAATGTCCGTGCCGTTCACCAAGTACTGCACAGGGTCACCAATTCAACTTGTTAAGCTCTACCCTGTGATGATTTTTACAATGTATTGGCAAACAGCAAGATGCTAGAACAAGAATACAGACTTTATTCAGCAGCATCCATCTTACAACAACTGCCCACCCCCTACGATTACATGACTAAAATGTTAACTGTTTATTATACACAGAGTGAACTAAGCATAATTCTTCCAATTCAGGTTCATCCCGTGATTAAAATATAACATAAAGCGTACACATCATTACATCTTCCCCTTCAAATATGAAACACTCAGTATGAGACAAAGGAGCCCATTTATCGGACAGACATGATCTGATATTGTGGCTCATGTCCACCCCACATCGATAAATGCGCATACGCTGTTGGCATTTATCATTGCACCAGCAGTTCTTGTGAACTGCTGGTGCAATACAGCCCCCTGCAGATTCATGGCCAATCAGCCTGCAATCAATTTTCCGGAGATGTCTTTCCACCTCCTCAGAGCAGGCGGACAGGTTATGGAGCAGTGGTCCTTAGACCGCTGCTTCATAACTTTTGTTTCTAGCGAGCCTGAAGGCTCGCCAGAAACATGGGGCATCAAGCTCTGTTTGGAGCTTGATAATTCGGCCCCAAAGACTTTCCATATTTTTTGTTTAATAGCTCAAACATAACGAGAGAAAGTAACTGCTGGCTCCCTAACAGTGCAATCGGTGTAAAGTTGAGAGTCATTCCCAGCTTTATCGCAAGCTGATACACTTATGTTGTTCTTGAAGTCCTCATTAGACTTTACATCCATGTTAGGTAATTCTGTGCATTCATTGCTTTGCTCTTTATTGCCATTGCTGCTTGGTTCCCCAAGTAAAGTATCCGCTGCAGTGTCTGGTCGAAGATGATGCCTGTCTCAGTTTCTGTCCACACTTGGTTTCGATTACATATGACCTTGGTGAATAAGCTTCACTGAAAATTCGAGCAGGTTCCCATGTATCCCCAGTTACTCTGTGTCTCACAACTTGTCCAGTCCTGAGTGGACGAAGTAACTTGGTAGATTTGTCAAAATACAGTTTTTGCTTTTTCATGTTTATGTCCCTCTGACCTGTTACCTGATCCTGTGGGATAGTCTGAGGCTGCAATTTCTTTGGTGCAATAGGCACTGTGGTCCTCAAAGCTCTACCCATGAGCAGCTGTGCAGGTGAACATAAACCCTCCATGGGTGTTGCACGATAGTTTATCAGGCCTAGGTACACACCCTGCCCTGATGATTGTGCTTTTCGGATAATTGATTTGGCTATGCCAACATACTTCTCAGCTAAATCATTGACCTGTGAGTGATACAGGCTTTTTGGTTTGTGCCTGACTCCCCATTCACGCAGAAAACACTAAAATTCAGCACTCGAAAATTGCGGGCCATTATCAGACACAAGTTCTTCACACACTCAATGAGAGTATTGTTTTGAAAGTCCATATTATAGCTGATGCTTTTAGATTTCTCAGCTGTACTAGCTCAAAGAATTTGCTGTAGTAAGCTACTACTATCAGGTAGTGGTTGTCCACAAAATGAAAAATATCTGTGACCAGTCTCTGCCATGCCCGTGAAGGAGTGTTCCATGGTGTAAGAGGTTTTTTTGCATTGTTTTTTTGAAATGTCTGGCAGGTTTCACATGACTTCACAAGTGTCTCAATATCAAGGTCCAAATTAAACCAGTAAACACATCCTCTGCTCTGCGCTTACACAGAGTAATGCCTAAATGTCCCTGGTGAATTTGTTTCAGTACATCTGCCTGCTGTGATTTAGGAAAAAGAATATGGTCACCCATGAATATGATATCCGTATGAAAGGATAGTTCATTTCTCACAGGCCGGAATCTCTGCAACTCAGGAGAAACCTTCTTTCGTTTTTCTGGCCAACCATTGCACATGACACAAATTAGTTTTTCTAGTACTTTAGCTTGTTTGGTATGTTGTCTAATTTTTTCCAGCCGTACATCAGGTATTGGAATATTTACTAGTACTATATGTACCTGTTCTTCCAATTCAGGTTCATCCCGTGCTTCATGTCCTTTTGGAAACACCCTAGACAGTGTATTTGCTATTGGAATTTCCTTTCCTGAGCAAGGACATGAGAAAACTTTGATAGATAACTGAAAATGCCTAATGATGTCTCTAGTTCCTTCCTGGTGGATGGGGCCTTTATGCTTATAACTGCTGTTATCTTCTTTGGATCAGGCTTTAAGCCCTCTTTGGTTAGAAGGTGTCCAAAATATGTTACTTCTTCTACACCAATTTGTATTTTGTTTGGATTGAGTTTAAGATTTTTCTCCCGACACTGCTTGAGTAAGGCAATAAGGTTTTTGTCATGTTCTGTACGATCCTTTCCATAAACTAGCAAATCATCAATTATTACTTCACCACCATGTTGATTAGCAATCAATGCATGTGATTTTTTTTAAAAATATCTCCTGAGCAGAAGCAATGTCGAAAGGTACCCTTGTGAAGCACCATCGTCCAAAGGGGGAGTTGAAAGTGGTCAGGTTCATCAAGACGCAATTGCCAGTAGCCAGATTGTGCATCTAGTACACTAAAACTGCTTTTCCTACTAGCTTGTGAGCTATATCATCTATGGTGGGGAGTTTGTAGTGTTCTCTCATTATTACTTTGTTCAAATCACGTGGGTCAATGCAAATACAAATTGCGCCTGTGTTTTTCTTCTCTACCACAACCATAGAACTAACTCATTCTGATGGTTCTGTGACATTTTTTACTACCCCACAACTTCTCCATCCTTGTTCGTTCTTGTTTGACTTTAGCCTCAAGAGATAGAGGTATTTTCCTTGGGGCATGAATGACAGGCTGTGCACCCTCTTTTATATGTATGCGGTTAATCCCCGGGAGGCACCCTAGGCCCTTGAATAGATCACTGTACTCACGCTTAATGTTGTCCTTTGACAGTTCGCTGCACCCACCATCCACAGCCATAATGATCTTTACAAGTCCAATCTATTTACTTGTTTTGAGACCTAGTACTGTTGGGGCTTGTGTTTCTATCACAAACATTTGTAAGACCTTTTCAGATCCCTTGTAAAAACTTTTTGCATGACAGCGACCCATCACTTTCAGCTTTTCACCACCATATCCCAACAGTTTTGGTAGGTCTTGAGTCTCTAAGGGGGATTAATTTCTGAGTAGTTCCAGGTATTTGAGGCTTGGCACACAGTTTACTTGTGCCCCAGTATCTATTTTGAATGTGACCAGAGTTTTGTGAGCCCCTATCTGTAGGGTTACATTTGCTTAATCTGCAGACTTGTGTGATTTCTGTACTGCTGCAAGATATATTGGGGTGTAATCTGAGCCTGACTCTGCATTGTCATCATTGTCCTCTATGGCGTGTACAGCCTGTGTTTGTGTCCTTGCAATATGGGAAAACAGTTTACACACCCTGGCAAAATGTCCTCTTTTCTTGCATTTATTACATATCTGCCACAGTAGCCACAGGTTGCTTTTGTGTTACTTGTCCCAGTGTCCCACTTGCCTTTTATCCCCTTGTGTCCTCTTTCTTGCCAGTATCTGCTGCTTTGATTTTCTATAGCACTGATCTAGGGTTGTGTTCCTTCCAGTACCTGCATGTCCTTTCTTGACATTTCATATGCTCTAGCAATCCTGATGGCTTTCTCAAGATTTAAATCTTCTTCCTGCAGAAGCTTTTCCTGAACTTCTTTATACTTACTGCCCATCAGAATACGGTCTTTTATCATATCACCTGCATCATAAAAAGCACAGTCTTTGGCAAGCAAGCGCAGCTGTGTCACCCATTCATGCACAGATTCACCTCCACACTGATTCCTCTCATAAAACAGTTTCCTTTGCACTGTGGAGTTTTTCCTTGGATTGCAGTATGCTTCAAACTTTGCAAACAATACCTCTGTTTTTTTTTGTCATCTGCAGTGATATCCCCGCTTGCCTGCCATTCTCTGCATACATCACGTCCCTTTTGTCCCACACATATCAGAAAGTCTGCTGCCTTCTGTTGCTCAGTCCATCTGTCTGCATCTGGGCCTGCAAACACAAGTTCAATCAGCTCCCTCCATTTTGACCAATTGTCAGAAATGTTCCCTGACTCTAAATCCAGAGAAGGAATGTTCTTTGTGTTGCTGTTTGCTGCCATGTCACTTTTTACCCCACTTCTGGTACCATGTGATGATTTTTACAATGTATTGGCAGACAGCAAGAAGCTAGAACAAGAGTACAGACTTTATTCAGCAGCATCCATCTTAACAACAACTGCCCGCCCCCTCCGATCACATGACTAAAATGTTAACTGTTTATAAAACAGAGAGTGAACTAAGCATAACTTTTGAACTTAAAATATAACATAAAGCATACACATCATTACACACCCAAAGTTCTCTCACTGTGATGCTCCAGTTATATTAAACAATATAGATGAGTGTTAAAGTCTCTCCAACATCAAACTTTTAGAGTAAGACAAGAAGATCCACAGAACAAACACAGATATAGAAAACTTTTGTTATGGGAATCTACAGTATGAGAATGGTTGAGAGGAGTGACATAGGATTTGTGCTGAGAGAAGGCAGGAAGTAATAAAGAATAATGTAGGCTCTGGTGCGTTTGGCAGCAGGGATCTGACACTCTTTACTGCCAATAGGGCCAGATATTTGGAGAAACTTGGATCCCATGTCATAACTGTGATAAACATGTACAGAGGGAAGTGTAACCAGCATTCATCAACAGCTGTCAAGTTCTAAAAAAAAAATGTTTTAATAGTGAATATATATATATTTCCTTTACTGTGATATTGGAATAATGTGAGAACTTGCCTAAATATTCACTAAACAACTCTTGTTTCTAGATCATTTTCTTCAACCTACCAGTGCAGTTAGAAACAAAGGCCTAGATTTAGAGTTTGGCATTAGCCGTCAAAAGCAGCGTTAAGGGGTCCTAACGCTGCTTTTTACCCGCTGGTATTTAGAGTCAGCCAGGAAAGGGTCTACCACTCACTTCCTTTCCGCGACTCCAGGCTACTGCAGATCCCCTTACGTCAATTGCGTATCCTATCTTTTCAATGGGATTTGCCTAACGCTGGTATTTGGAGTCTTGGAACAAGTGAGCGGTAGAGCCTCTACCGACAAGACTCCTACCACCAAAAAAAGTCAGTAGTTAAGAGCTTTATGGGCTAGCGCCGGAATAAACTACTGTGCTATAAAGTACACAAACAACCAAAAACTACCTATGTACCCCTAAACCGAGCCCCCCCCCCCCACATCGCCAACCCTCTAATAAAATTTTTTAACCCCTATTCTGCCGACCGGACATCGCTGCCACCTACATTATAGCTATGAACCCCTAATCTGCTGCCCCTAACATCGCCGACACCTATATTATATTTATTACCCCCTAATCTGCCCCCCCCAATGTCACCGCTACGTAACTACACTTATTAACCCCTAATCTGCTGACCGGACCTCGCCGCCACTATAATAAATGTATTAACCCCTAAACTGCCGCACTCCCGCCTCGCCAACACTATAATACATTTTATTAACCCTTAATCTGCCCTCCCTAACATCGCCGCCACCTACCTACAATTATTAACCCCTAATCTCCCGCCCGCAACGTTGCCGCTACTATAATAAAGTTATTAACCCCTAAACCTAACTCTAACCCTAACCCTAACACCCCCCTAAGTTAAATATAATTTTAATTAAACGAAATAATATTCCTATAATTTAAAAAAAATATTCCTATTTAAAACTAAATACTTACCTAGAAAATAAACCCTAATATAGCTACAATATAACTAATAGTTACATTGTAGCTATTTTAGGATTTATATTTATTTTACAGGCAACTTTGTATTTATTTTAACTAGGTACAATAGCTATTAAATAGTTAATAACTATTTAATAGCTACCTATTTAAAATAAGTACAAAATTACCTGTAAAATAAATCCTAACCTAAGTTACAAATACACCTAACACTACACTATCATTAAATTAATTAAATAAATTACCTACAATTAGCTAAACTAATATACAATTAAATAAACTAATCTATAATACAAAAAAAACAAACATTAAATTACAAAAAATAAAAAAATATTACAAGAAGTTTAAACTAATTACACCTAATCTAAGCCCCCTAATAAAATAAAAAATACCCCCAAAATAATAAAATGCCCTACCCTATTCTAAATTACAAAAGTAATCAGCTCTTTTACCAGCCCTTAAAAGGGCTTTTTGTGGGGCATTGCCCCAAAGTAATCAGCTCTTTTACCTGTAAAAAAAATACAACCCCCCCCCAACATTAAAACCCACCACCCACAAACCCTACTCTAACCCACCCAAACCCCCCTTAAAAAAACGCTAACCACCTGAAGATCTCCCTACCTTGAGTCGTCTTCCCCTCAACCGGGCTGAAATCTTCATCCAAGGTGCGCAGAGAAGGTACATTATCCGGTAGAAGTCTTCATCCAGGCGGCGTCTTCAATCTTCATCCATCCGGAGCGGAGCCATCTTCAAAGGAGCCGACGCGGAGCCATCCTCTTCAACCGACGACTGAACGACAAATGAAGGTTCCTTTAAGGGACATCATCCAAGATGGCGTCCCTTCAATTCCGATTGGCTGATAGGATTCTATCAGCCAATCGGAATTAAGGTAGAAAAAATCTGATTGGCTCATCCAATCAGTCAATCAGATTGAAGTTCAATCCGATTGGCTGATCCAATAGGCCAATCGTATTGAGCTCGCATTCTATTCACTGATTGGAATGCCCCACAAAAGGCCCTTTTAAGGGCCATTGCTAGTTTATTCTAGGCTAGGGTTTTTTTTTTATTTTGGGGGGCATTTTTATTTTGATAGGACTATTAGATTAGGTGTAATTCATTTTTATTTTTGATAATTTCGTTTGTTATTTTTTGTAATTTTTTATTTTTTGTAATTTATTAATTTTAATTTTAGTAATTTTAGTGTTTTTTGTGTAATGTTAGGTTTTAGTGTAAGGCAGGTTAGGTTTTATTTCACAGGTAAGTTTGTATTTATTTTAACTAGGTAGTTAATAAATAGTTAATAACTATTTACTAACTAGTCCACCTAGTTAAAAAAAAATCAAACTTACCTGTGAAATAAAAATAAAACCTAAGCTAGCTACAATATAACTATTAGTTATTTTGTAGCCATCTTAGGTTTTATTTTACAGGTAAGTATGTATTTAGTTTTAAATAGGTATTATTTAGTTAATAATTGTAACTTTAATTTAGCTGTATTTAAATTATGTTAAAGTTAGGGGGTGTTAGAGTTAGGGTTACGTTAGGGTTAGGTTTAGGGGTTAATATATTTATTTAGTGGTAGTGATGTGGGAGGCCAGAGGTTTAAAAGTTAATAGAATTATGTAGGGGCGGTGATGTTAGGGGCAGCAGATTAGGGCTTAATAGTATTATGTAGGTGCGGCGATGTTAGGGGCAGAAGATTAGGGGTTAATAACTGTATGTAGGTGGCAGCAATGTTGGGGACAACAGATTAGGGGTTAATAAATGTATGTAGGTGACAGCGATGTTGGGGACAGCAGATTAGTGGTTAATAAATGTATGTAGTTGGCGGCGATGTTAGGGGAGGCAGATTAGGGGTTAATAAATGTATGTAGGTGGCGGCGATGTTAGGGGTAGCAGATTAGGGGTGTTTAGACATGGGCTTTATGTTAGGGTGTTAGGTTTTTACATTAAATTTATTTTCCTCATAGACATCAATGGGGCTGCGTTACAGAGCTTTTCGTTCTGCGATCACAGGTGTTAGACTTTTTTTTGCCGGCTCTCCCCATTGATGTCTATGGGGAAATTGTGCACGAGCACGTAACAACAGCGCTTGTTTTCGGTGCGGTATGGAGCTCAACGCAACCATATTGCCCACACAAGCCTGATTTTTTAAACCTGTAATAGCAGCGCTATAGGGGAGTGAAATAACACCGCTTTTGTGACGGTTGTTAAAAACCCTATAGCGCTCAAAACTCATAATCTAGTTGAATAATAGTTATTTCATCTTTTTGGCTGGAATTAATCCTTCTTTAAATGTAACCATTAATATCTATGCTCAGTCTATAAAATAACATAATGTTATCTCTTTGCAGAATAAATAGGATCAGATCGTACCAAACAATTATGTTCTATTCAAACATCACCAGGTTGAGTGATCTGACATTTATACTGCTCGGGATTCCAGGACTAGAGAGGTTTCACCTGACCTTTTCTGCACTTATGTTTTGTATGTTCATTTGTACTCTTACTGGAAACTGCATAATAACTTTAATAATCATGTATGATCAGAGCCTTCATGCTCCTATGTATTTCTTAATTGGCATGTTGGCTTTCACTGACCTTTTTCTGTCTCTAACTGTTACACCAAAAATGATGGGTGTTTTTTGGTTTCACGCCCAGGAAATTTATTTCAGTGCCTGCGTAATGCAGATGTTCTTAGTTCAGCTGCTAACAGTTATGGAATCTGGAATCCTAACAGCCATGGCAATGGATCGTTATATAGCGATATGCCAACCTCTAAGATACACATCCATTCTCACAGGTCAGCGGATAGCTGGTATTGGCATTATTGTAGTTATGCGCGGTGTTGTTGCTGTAAGCCCTTGTATTTACCTGGTTGCCAGACTACCATTTTGTAGAAACAAAGGCATCAGACAACCATATTGTGATCACATGGCCATAGCTAGACTTGCCTGTGCTGACACAACCATCAACAGTATATATGGATTGGTGTTTATTGTCTTAATATGCTCAATTGACATTTCCTGCATTTGCTTTTCATATATTTGGATACTTAAAGCTGTTCAGAACCTCTCGACCAAGTTGAATCAAAACAAGGCATTGAGCACTTGCACGTCACATTTGTGTGTCATGTCTTTTTTCTATATTCCTGGTATATTCTCTCTGTTGGCAAAAAGATTGGGAAACAATATTCCTGACTCCATGGACTCAATCCTGTCAACACTTTACATACTCATGCCTCCAACATTAAATCCCATAGTTTATGGTGTTAGGACCAAACAGTTTAGAGAAAATGTCAAGAAAATTGTTTGGAGAAAATAATAATTTGCACCAAAAAATGTATTTCAACATTTGTCATCAGGGAATTTTTCATGTGTAAACTGACAAATAAATGAGTTACTAGTTACCACCAAAGGCAAATGACCTTTTTCAGGTGTTTGAGACAAAATCCCATTGATATATTAATCTTTGGTTATTTTATGTATTTATATGTTGTTTTATTTGCATAAATAGAATATCATTATTACACGTCCCACAACAAACAGCTATTTCCTAACTATCGGCTAGATTACGAGTTTTGCATTATGAGTAAAAAAGCAGCGTTAAGCCTCATAATGCTGCTTTTTTCCTACCGCCGCTATTACGAGTCTTGTAGGTACAGCTGTCCCGCACACTTTTTTGGCCGTACCGCAAATTAACTTACGCAATTTTCGTAAAGTCTTTTTTCAATGGGACTTCCATTGCGCCGGTATTACAAGCTTTTTGTTTAGGCCAAAAAGTGAGCGGTACAGCCTATCCTGCTAGATTGGTAACGCATTCTAAAGTCAGTAGTTATGAGTTTTACACTACAAAGCCGTAGCATAAAACTCATAACTAAAGTGCTAAAAAGTACACTAACACTCATAAACTACCTATTAACCCATAGATCGAGGCCCTCCCGCATCGCAAGCACGAAAATAAAATTATTAACCCCTAATCTGCAGCTCCCGACATCGCCGCCACTAGAATAACATAATTTATTTAAGAATTTACCTGATAAATTCATTTCTTTCATATTGGCAAGAGTCCATGAGCTATTGACTTATGGAATATACAATCCTACCAGGAGGGGCAAAGTTTCCCAAACCTCAAAATGCCTATAAATACACCCCACACCACACCCACAATTCAGTTTAATGAATAGCCAAGAAGTGGGGTGATAAAGAAAGGAGTAAAAAAAGCATCAACAAAGGAATTGGAATAATTGTGCATTATACAAAAAAAGCATAACCACCATAAAAAGGGTGGGTCTCATGGACTCTTGCCAATATGAAAGAAATTAATTTATCAGGTAAATTCTTACATAAATTATGTTTTCTTTCATGTAATTGGCAAGAGTCCATGAGCTAGTGACGTATGGGATAGCAATACCCAAGATGTGGAACTCAACGCAAGAGTCACTAGAGAGGGAGGGATAAAAAAAAAAAACAGCCATTTTCCGCTGAAAAAATAATCCACAACCCAAATCATAATTTTTAATCTTATAATGGAAAAGAAAAAAACTGAAATTATAAGCAGAAGAATCAAACTGAAACAGCTGCCTGAAGAACTTTTCTACCAAAAACTGCTTCTGAAGAAGAAAAAACATCAAAATGGTAGAACTTAGTAAATTTATGCAAAGAACACCAAGTTGCTGCTTTGCAAATCTGATCAACTGAAGCTTCATTCTTAAAAGCCCAGGAAGTGGAAACTAACCTAGTAGAATGACCCGTAATCCTCTGAGGCAGGGATTTACCCGACTCCAAATAAGCGTGATGATTCAAAAGCTTTAACCAAGATGCCAAAGAAATGGCAGAAGCCTTCTGACCTTTCCTAGAACCAGAAAAGATAACAAATAGACTAGAAGTCTTCCTGAAATCTTTAGTAGCTTCAACATAATATTTCAAAGCTCTCACCACATCCAAAGAATGTAAAGATTTTTCCAAAGAATTCTTAGGATGGGGACACAAAGAAGGGACAACAATTTCCCTACTAATGTGGTTGGAATTCACAACTTTAGGTAAGAATTTAAATGAAGTCCGCAAAACTGCCTTTTCCTGATGAAAAATCAGAAAAGGAGACTCACAAGAAAGAGCAGATAATTCAGAAGAGCAGATAATTCTAGCAGAAGAGATGGCCAAAAGAAACAACACTTTCCAAGAAAGCAATTTAATGTCCAAAGAATGCATAGGCTCAAATGAAGGAGCCTGTAAAGACTTCAAAACCAAATTAAGACTCCAAGGAGGAGAGATTGATTTAATGACAGGCTTGATACGAACCAAAGCCTGTACAAAACAATGAATATCGGGGAGTTTAGCAATTTTTCTGTGGAATAAAACAGAAAGAGCAGAAATTTGTCCTTTCAATGAACTTTCAGACAAACCCTTGTCCAAACCATCCTGAAGAAACTGTAAAATTCTAGGAATTCTAAAAGAATGACAAGAGAATTTATGAGAAGAACACCATGAAATGTAAGTCTTCCAAACATTGATAATAAATCTTTCTAGAAACAGATTTACAAGCCTGCAACATAGTATTAATCACTGAATCAGAGAAACCTCTATGACTAAGCACTAAGCGTTCAATTTCCATACCTTCAAATTTAATGATTTGAGATCCTGATGGAAAAACGGACCTTGAGATAGAAGGTCTGGCCTTCTCGGAAGTGGCCATGGTTGGCATCCAAACCTTTGAGACCATGCTGGAGCCACCAGCAGTACAAATGATTGCTCCATGATGATCTTGGAAATCACACTTGGAAGAAGAACTAGAGGCAGAAAAATATAGGCAAGTTGATAACTCCAAGGAAGTGTCAATGCATCCACTGCTTCCACCTGAGGATCCCTGGACCTGGACAGGTACCTGGGAAGTTTCTTGTTTAGATGAGATGCAATCAGATCTATTTCTGGAAGCCCCCCACATCTGAACAATTTGAAAAAACACATCTGGGTGAGGAGACCACTCTCCAAGATGTAAAGCTTGACGACTGAGATAATCCGCTTCCCAATTGTCTATACCTGGGATATGGACCGCAGAAATTAGACAAGAGCTGGATTCTGCCCGAACAAGTATCCCGGATACTTCTTTCATAGCTTGAGGACTGTGAGTCCCACCCTGATGATTGACATACGCCACAGTTGTGACATTGTCTGTCTTAAAACAAATAAATGGCTCTCTCTTCAATAGAGACCAAAACTGAGTTCCAAAATATTGATTGGTAATCTCGCCTCTTGAGATTTCCAAACCCCTTGTGCTGTCAGAGATCCCCAGACAGATTAATTGTGATATCCTTGTATAATCCCTGCACCATTGGTTCAGCATACAAAGCTGAAGAGGTCTCATGTGAAAACGAGCAAAGGGGATCGCATCCGATGCTGCAGTCATGAGACCTAAAACCTCCATGCACATAGCTACTGAAGGGAATGATTGAGACTGAATGTTCCGACAGGCTGCAACCAATTTCAGACGTCTCTTGTCTGTGAGAGACAAATTCATGGATACTGAATCTATTTGGAAACCTAAAAAGGTTACCCTTGTCTGAGGAATCAAAGAACTTTTTGGTAAATTGATCCTCCAATCATGTCTTTGAAGAAACAACACTGGTTGATTTGTGTGAGATTCTGCAGAACGTAAAGACTGAGCAAGTACCAAGATATCGTCCAAATAAGGAAACACTGCAATACCCCGCTCTCTGATTACAGAGAGTAGGGCACCGAGAACCTTTGAAAAGATCCTTGGAGCTGTCGCTAGGCCAAAAGGAAGAGCAACAAATTGGTAATGCTTGTCTAGAAAAGAGAATCTCAGGAACTGATAGTGATCTGGATGAATCAGAATATGAAGCTATGCATCCTGTAAGTCTATTGTGGACATATAATGCCCTTGCTGAACAAAAGGCAGAATAGTCCTTATAGTCACCATTTTGAATGTTGGTACTCTTACATAACGATTCAAGACTTTTAGATCCAGAACTGGTCTGAATGAATTTTCTTTCTTTGGGACAATGAACAAATTTGAATAAAACCCCATACCCTGTTCCTGAAAAGGAACTGGCACGATTACCTCAGATAACTCTAGGAGGCCTAGTTATCAACGTGTCTACTTACCTGCCTTCGCCGGCCCAATACGCCCGCCTAAGCTCGCCTACCATCACCGCCGCGGACCTGAAAAATCTCGCCAAAGTTATCAAAAAAGCTGTCAAAAAGCCGCGCACCAAGAACGGGGCGATGAGCAGCGGACTGTGATAGTTATCACTCATGCGATCTCGCTGCTCTTCGGCTTTTTTACAGCTTCATTGACAAGCTGTCACTAAGCACCCACACTAACTATACTGTTCTACCCCCTATACCGGCCCCCCTGGAGCCCCCCGCAACTAAATAAAGTTATTAACCCCTAAACCGCTGCTCCTAGACCCCGCTGCAACTCTTATAAATGTATTAACCCCTAAACTGCCGCTCCCGGAGCCCACCTCCACGCTAATAAACTGATTAACCCCTAAACCGCTGCTCTCGGACCCCGCCGCCACTCTAAGAAACTGATTAACCCCTAAATCGACGCTCCCGGACCCCGCCACCACCTACATAATACCTATTAACCCCTTCCTGCCCCCCCTATACTGCTGCCACCTATGATAAATTTATTAACCCCTATCCTGCCAATCCCGTACCCCGCTGCAACTAAATAAATTGTTTAACGTCTAAACCGCCGCTCTCGGACCCCCGCCGCAACCTATATTAAACTTATTAACCCCTAATCTGCCCCCCCTACACCGTCGCCACCTATAATAAAATTATTAACCCCTATCCTGCCCCCCCTACACCGCCGCAACTATAATAAAATTATTAACCCCTTAACCTAAGTCTAACCCTAACACCCCCCTAACTTAAATATTAATTAAATACATCTAAATATTATAACTCTTATTAACTAAATTAATCCTATTTAAAACTAAATACTTACCTTTAAAATAAACCCTAATATAGTTACAATATAAATAATAATTATATTGTAGCTATTTTAGGATTTATTTTTATTTTACAGGCAAATTTCAATTTATTTTAAATAGGTACAAAAGCTATTAACTATTTAATAGCTACCTAGTTACAATAAAGAGAAATTTACCTGTAAAATAAAAACTAACCTAAGTTACAATTACACCTAACACTACACTATACTTAAATAAATTATTCCTATTTAAAACTAAATACTTACCTGTAAAATAAACCTTAAGATAGCTACAATGTAATTAATAATTACATTGTAGCTATTTTAGGATTTATATTTATTTTACAGGCAACTTTGTGTTTATTTTAGCTAGTTAGAATAGTTATTAAATAGTTATTAACTATTTAATAACTACCTAGCTAAAAGAAATACAAAATTACCTGTAAAATAAATCCTACGCTAAGTTACAATTAAACCTAACACTACACTATCATTAAATTAATAAAATAAATTACCTACAAATAACTACAATTAAATACAATTAAATAAACTAACTAAAGTACAAAAAATAAAAAAACTAAGTTACAAAAAATAAAAAAACTAAGTTACAAACATTTAAAAAATATTACAACAATTTTAAGCTACTTACACCTAATCTAAGCCCCCTAATAAAATAACAAAGCCCCCCAAAATAAAAAAAATGCTCTACCCTATTCTACATTAAAAAGTTAACAGCTCTATTACCTTACAAGCCCTTAAAAGGGCCTTTTGCGGGGCATGCCCCAAAGTATTCAGCTCTTTTGCCTGTAAAAAAAAAATACAACCCCCCCAACATTAAAACCCACCACCCACATACCCCTAATCTAACCCAAACCCCCCTTAAATAAACCTAACACTACCCCCCTAAAGATCATCCTACCTTTAGCCGTCTTCAGCCAGCCGACCACCGATGGAATAGAAGAGGAGATCCGCAGCAGCCAAAGTCTTCATCCAAGGGGCGCTGAAGAAGTCTTCCATCCAACTGAAGTCATCATCCAAGGGGTGCTGAAGAAGTCTTCCATCCAATTGAAGTCATCATCCAGGCGGCATCTTCAATCTTCATCCATCCGGAGCGGAGCCATCTTCAGACGAGCCGACGCGGAGCCATCTTCTTCCACCGACGACTGAACGACGAATGAAGGTTCATTTAAGTGACGTCATCCAAGATGGTGTCCCTCGAATTCCGATTGGCTGATAGGATTCTATCAGCCAATCGGAATAAAGGTAGGAAAAATCTGATTGGCTGATTAAATCAGCCAATCAGATTGAAGATCAATCGGATTGGCTGATCCAATCAGCCAATCAGATTGAGCTTGCATTCTATTGTCTGTTCCGATCAGCCAATAGAATGCGAGCTAAATCTGATTGGCTGATTGGATCAGCCAATCCGATTGTACTTTAATCAGATTGGCTGATTTAATCAGCCAATCAGATTTTTCCTACCTTAATTCCGATTGGCTGATAGAATTTTATTTTACAGGTAATTTTCTCTTTATTTTAACTAGGTAGGTATTAAATAGTTATTAACTATTTAATAGCTATGGACCTAGTTAAAATAAATTGAAAGTTGCCTGTAAAATAAAAATAAATCCTAAAATAGCTACAATATAATTATTGTTTATATTGTAGCTATATTAGGGTTTATTTTAAAGGTAAGTATTTAGTTTTAAATAGGATTAATTTAGTTAATAAGAGTAATATTTATTTAGATTTATTTAATTAATATTTAAGTTAGGGGGGTGTTAGGGTTAGACTTAGGTTTAGGGGTTAATAATTTTATTATAGTGGCGGTGGTGTAGGGGGGCAGGATAGGGGTTAATAGGTATTATGTAGGTGGCGGCGGGGTCCGGGTGCGGCGGTTTAGGGGTTAACATATTTATTATAGTGGCAGCGGGGTCCGAAAGCGGCGATTTAGGGGTTAATCAGTTTATTAGAGTGGCGGTGGGCTCCGGGAGCGGCGGTTTAGGAGGTAATACATTTATTTAGTTGCGGCGGTGTAGGGGGGGACAGATTAGGGGTGTTTAGACTCGGGGTATATGTTAGGGTGTTAGGTGCAGAAATCTCCCATAGGAATCAATGGGATGTCGGGCAGCAGCGAACATGAACTTTCGCTATGGTCAGACTCCCATTGATTCCTATGGGATCCGCCGCCTCCTGGAAAACCTGAAAACCAAGTACTCTGGGCCGGAAAAGTGACGAGCGTACCTGCTAGTTTTTTGATAACTAGCAAAAGTAGTCAGATTGTGCCGAACTTGTGTGCAGAACATCTGGAGTGACGTAAGAAACGATCTGTGTCGGACTGAGTCCGGCGGATCGAAGCTTACATCACTAAATTCTACTTTTGCCAGTCTCTAGCCTTTGATAACTAAGGTGAATCAACCTCGCCACAAATACGCTGCGGAATTCCAGCATATTTGAGGTTGACGGCTTGATAACTAGGGGCCATAGTCTGAAACCCTGCGCTTTCTCTGAGTTCACTGGAATGCGTGAGAGAAAGAAACTTCTCACAGACGGTCTTACTCTGAAACCTATTCTGTACCCCTGAGAGACAATGTTCTCAATCCAATGATTTTGGACTGAAGTTATCTAAACATCCTTGAACATTTTTAATCAGCTGAGCTGGAATGAGGGCCGCACCTTCATGCGGACTTGGGGGCTGGTTTAGATCTCTTAAATGGCTTGGATTTATTCTAGATTTAGGAAGGCTTCCAATTGGAGACAGATTCCTTAGGGGAAGGACTAGGTTTCTGTACCTTATTCTGTCAAAAGGAACAAAAATGGTTAGAAGCTTTAAATTTACCCTTAAATTTTTCATCCTGAGGCAAAAAAGCTCCCTTCCCCCCAGTGACAGTTGAAATTATAGAATCCAACTGAGAACCAAATAATTTATTACCTTGGAAAGAAAGAGATAGCAATGTTGATATAGAAGTCATATCAGCATTCCAAGATTTAAGCCATAAAGCTCTTCTAGCTAAAATAGCTAAAGACATATATCTAACATCAAATCTGATGATATAAAAATGGCATCACAAATGAAATTATTAGCATGTTGAATTAATTTAACAATGCTATACATATTATGATCTGATACTTGTTGCGCTAAAGTTTCCAACCAAAAAGTTGAAGCAGCTGCAACATCAGCCAAAGAAATAGCAGGCCTAAGAAGATGGCCTGAACATAAATAAGCTTTCCTTAGATAATATTCAAGCTTCCTATCTAAAGGATCCTTAAAAGAATTACTATCCTCCATAGGAATAGTTGTACGTTTAGCAAGAGTAGAGATGGCCCCATCAACTTTGGGGATCTTTTCCTAAAACTCCAATCTATCAGTAGGCAAAGGATAAAACATTTTAAACCTTGAAGAAGGAGTAAAAGAAGTACCCAGTCTATTCCATTCCTTAGAAATCATATCTGAAATAGCATCAGGAACTGGAAAAACCTCTGGAATAACTACATGAGGTTTATAAACTGAATTTAAACATTTACTAGTTTTAGTATCAAGAGGACTAGACTCCTCCATATCTATTGCAATCAACACTTCTTTTAATAAAGAACGAATATACTCCATTTTAAATAAATAAGAGGATTTGTCAGTGTCAATGTCTGAGGCAGGATCCTCTGAATCAGACAAATCCTCATCAGAGATAGATAAATCAGTATGTTGTCGGTCATTAGAAAATTCATCAACTCTATAAGAAGTTTCAAAAGACCTTTTTCGTTTATTAGAAGGCGGAATGGCAGACAAAGCCTTCTGAATGGAATCAGAAATAAATTCTCTTAAATTTACAGGAATATCCTTAGCATTAGATGTTGATGGACCAGCAACATGTAATGCACTACTACTGATGGAAACATTCTCTGCATGTAAACGTTTATCATGACAGCTATTACAAACCACAGCTGGAGGAACAGTTACCACAAGTTTACAACACATGCCCTTAGCTTTGGTAGAACCGATATCAGGCAGCAGGATTCCAGTAGTAGATTCTGAGACAGGGTCAGATTGAGACATCTTGCAGTATGTAAAAGAAAAAACAACATATAAAGCAAAATGATCAATTTCCTTATATGACAGTTTCAGGAATTGGAAAAAATGCAAACAGAATAAGCCTCTGACATAGAAAAAAAGACCAGAGGCAAAAGGAATGAGGTCTTAAATATTGAAAAAATGTTTGGCGCCAAGTATGACGCACCACAAACTGAAAAACATTTTTTGGCGCGAAAAAACGTCCGGAATGAAACTCGAGCGTCATAGATGACACAACCTTGTGAAAAGACTCGGCATCAACTAAGACGCCGGAAATGACGAATTTGTGTCAATAAACGTAATTTTTCGTGCCAAAAAAGTCTTGCGCCAAGAATGACGCAATAACTCTCGCAAGCCTAATACAGTCCACAATTTAGAAAGAGTCAATTTGAAAACCTCAGGTAAGATTTTTTTATTTTTTTTAAAGCATTTCCCAGATATGAAACTGACAAACCATAGCTGAGAGTGTCTTAAGTAAATGAAACATACTTACCAAAAGACACCCATCCACATATAGCAGATAGCCAAACCAGTACTGAAACGAGAATCAATAAAGGTAATGGTACATAAGAGTATATCGTCGATCTGAAAAGGGAGGTAGGAGATGAATCTCTACGACCGATAACAGAGAACCTATGAAATAGATCCCCGTTAGGAAGACCATTGTATTCAATAGGTGATACTCCCATCACATCCCTCACATTCACTGTACTCTGAGAGGAACCGGGCTTCAACATGCTGAGAAGCGCATATCAACGTAGAAATCTAGCACAAACTTACTTCACCACCTCCATAGGAGGCAAATTTGGAAAACTGAATTGTGGGTGTGGTGAGGGGTGTATTTATAGGCATTTTGAGGTTTGGGAAACTTTGCCCCTCCTGGTAGGATTGTATATCCCATACGTCACTAGCTCATGGACTCTTGCCAATTACATGAAAGAAAAACATATTAACCCCTAAACTGCCGCACTCCCACATCGTAAATACTAGTTAAATATTATTAACCCCTAATCTGCTATCCCTAACATCGCCGCCACCTTCCTACATTTATTAATCCCTAATCTGCCGCACCCAACGTCGCCGCCACTATACTATATTTATTAACCCCTCAACCTGTCTAACCGTAACACCCCCTAACTTAAATATAATTAAAATAAATCTAAATAAAATCTACTATTAATAACTAACTAATTCCTATTTAAAACTAAATACTTACCTGTAAAATAAACCCTAAGCTAGCTACAATATAACTAATAGTTATATTGTTGCTAGCTTAAATTTTATTTTTATTTTACAGGCAAGTGTGTATTTATTTTAACTAGGTAGAATAGTTACTAAATAGTTATTAACTATTTAATAACTACCTAGCTAAAATAAATACAAATTTACCTGTAAAATAAAACCTAACCTGTCTTACACTAACACCTAGCCTTACACTACAATTAAATAAATTACATTAATTAAATATAATTAACTAAATTAAATACAATTACCTAAATTACAAAAAAAACCACTAAATTACACAAAATAAAAAACAAATTACAAAATATTTAAACTAATTACACCTAATCTAATAGCCCTATCAAAATAAAAAAGCCCCCCCCCCAAAAAAAAAAAACCTTAGCCTCAACTAAACTACCGGGCCTTTTGAGGGGGCATTGCCCCAAAGAAATCAGTTCTTTTACCTGTAAAAAAATACAAACACCCCCCCAGCAGTAAAAGATACCACCCACAAAACCAACCTCCCAAATAAAATCCTAACTAAAAAAAACTAAGCTCCCCATTGCTCTGAAAAGGGCATTTAGATTGGCATTGCCCTTAAAAGGGCATTTAGATCTATTGCAGCCCAAAGCCCTAACCTAAAACTAAAACCCACCCAATAAACCCTTAATAAAACTAACACTAATACCTGAAGATCCACTTACAGTTTTGAAGAGCCGGCATCCATCCTCAACGAAGCCATGAGAAGTCTTCATTCAAGCTGGGAGAAGTGGTCCTCCAGACGGACATCTTCTATCTTCATCCATCCGGCGCGGAGCGGGTCCATCTTCAAGACATCCGACGCAGAGCATCCTCTTCTTCCGACAACTACCCAACAAATGAAGGTTCCTTTAAGTGACGTCATCCAAGATGGTGTCCCTTAGATTCTGATTGGCTGATAGAATTCTATCAGACAATCAGAATTAAGGTTGAAAAAATCCTATTGGCTGATTGGATCAGCCAATAGGATTGAGCTTGCATTCTATTGGCTGATTGGAACAGCCAATATAATGCAAGCTCAATCCTATTGGCTGATTGCATCAGCCAATAGGTTTTTTCAACCTTAATTCAGAAGAAGAGGATGCTCCTCGTCGGATGTCTTGAAGATGGATCTGCTCCGCTCCGGATGGATGGATGAAGATAGAAGATGCCGTCTGGATGAAGACTTCTGCCCGTCTGGAGGACCACTTCTCCCGGCTTGAATGAAGACTTCTCCCGGCTTCATTGAGGACTTCTTGCCGCTTCGCTGAGGACTTCTCCCGGCTTCATTGAGGATGGATGTCGGCTCTTCAAAACTGTAAGTGGATCTTCAGGGGTTAGTGTTAGGTTTTTTTAAGGGTTTATTGGGTGGGTTTTAGTTTTAGGTTAGGGCTTTGGGCTGCAATAGAGCTAAATGCCCTTTTAAGGGCAATGCCCATTCAAGTGCCCATTTCAGGGCAATGGGAAGCTTAGGTTTTTTTAGTTAGGATTTTATTTGGGGGGTTGGTTGTTTGGGTGGTGGGTTTTACTGTTGGGGTGGTTGTTTGCATTTTTTTTACAGGTAAAAGAGCTGATTTCTTTGGGGCAATGCCCCGCAAAAGGCCTTTTTAAAGGCTATTGGTAGTTTAGTTTAGGAAAGGGTTTTTTTTTATTTTGGGGGGGCTTTTTTATTTTGATAGGTCTATTAGATTAGGTGTAATTAGTTTAAATATTTTGTAATTTCTTATTTATTTTGTAATTTAGGTAATTGTATTTAATTTAGTTAATTGTATTTAAGTAATGTAATTGATTTAATTGTAGTGTAAGGTTAGGTGTTAGTGTAAGACAGGTTAGGTTTTATTTTACAGGTACATTTGTATTTATTTTAGCTAGGTAGTTTATTAAATAGTTAATAACTATTTAATAACTATTCTACCTAGTTAAAATAAATTCAAACTTGCTTGTAAAATAAAAATAAAACCTAAGCTAGATACAATATAACTATTAGTTATATTGTAGCTAGCTTAGGGTTTATTTTACAGGTAAGTATTTAGTTTTAAATAGGAATTATTTAGTTATTTATAGTAGATTTTATTAAGATTTATTTAAATTATTTTTAAGTTAGGGGGTGTTAGGGTTAGACTTAGGTTTAGCGGTTAATAAATATAGTATAGTGGTGGCGACGTTGGGGGAGGCAGATTAGCGGTTAACAAATGTAGGTAGGTGGTGGCGATGTTAGGGACGGCAGATTAGGGGTTGATAATATTTAACTAGTTGGAAGGGGAATGGGAAAGAGGAGGGGAAGAGGAGAAAGGCACTACTAGGATAGAGATATCCTATTGTAAGTGAATGTGAAGATATCTTATAATATTACTTAAGGAACAGGTGCTGTACACTTAAGGAAACAATGCTAAAGAAGGTCAAAACCAACAAAAAGTTGTGTAACTAAAAAGCACTCATCATCTCTATACTTGACAAAATAGAAGTTGAATATCCATATATATATAAGCCAATGTATAACGTGGAAAAACACTAAAGTGGTGTTTATCAATCCTATCAATAATCCAAATGGTCGTTTCCTACGTAGGTAGAAATCAATCATGTGCCAAAAGATAATAGCACACTAATACAAAGATATTGGCAATTTACACTGAAGAGACCTCAGTGTATATATTATTAGATGTAATTAGGACAAGAAAGTGAAAAAGTTGTTGCATAAGTGTAAGGCATCATAAGTGCTGTTTAAATATAACTAAGGCAGATTATAAGTAAAAGACAGTCATTAGTACTGTTCATATATATGTATAAATGTAAGACAGTCATTAGTACTGTTCATATATATGTATAAATGTAAGACAGTCATTAGTACTGTTCATATATATGTATAAATGTAAGACAGTCATTAGTACTGTTCATATATATGTATAAATGTAAGACAGTCATTAGTACTGTTCATATATATGTATAAATGTAAGACAGTCATTAGTACTGTTCATATATATGTATAAATGTAAGACAGTCATTAGTACTGTTCATATATATGTATAAATGTAAGACAGTCATTAGTACTGTTCATATATATGTATAAATGTAAGACAGTCATTAGTACTGTTCATATATATGTATAAATGTAAGACAGTCATTAGTACTGTTCATATATATGTATAAATGTAAGACAGTCATTAGTACTGTTCATATATATGTATAAATGTAAGACAGTCATAAGTACTGTTCATATATATGTATAAATGTAAGACAGTCATTAGTACTGTTCATATATATGTATAAATGTAAGACAGTCATTAGTACTGTTCATATATATGTATAAATGTAAGACAGTCATTAGTACTGTTCATATATATGTAGAAATGTAAGACAGTCATTAGTACTGTTCATATATATGTAGAAATGTAAGACAGTCATTAGTACTGTTCATATATATGTATAAATGTAAGACAGTCATTAGTACTGTTCATATATATGTATAAATGTAAGACAGTCATTAGTACTGTTCATATATATGTATAAATGTAAGACAGTCATAAGTACTGTTCATATATATGTATAAATGTAAGACAGTCATTAGTACTGTTCATATATGATATATATGCATTGCTAGTGAAATCGGTTGCAGTAAACTGGTTATAAGAAAATGTATCAGTATGGTTAAATAATTATATTTCCATTTAGATTATACTGGTATTATAGGGGTTACATTATATACATCTCCCCTAATAAGTATCAACTACTACAAAGCAAATATTGAACCAGTACCTAATAATGCCCATATAGTAAAGTTAATTTAGATAACTATTGCTGTGTTCAGTATGTAATATATTGTAACGTTTGTCTCCTTGTTACATATTATATGCTCTTGGCTGAATCATCCGTAACAGATGCCCAGTTGATAGTTTAGTAATACTATTTGATCAACACCACACAATAATGCTCTCTATGTAAGTTATATCATGTAACATTAACGGAGTATTATGTGAGCAGCATTAGAGATATTGCAAAATGTATAGATAATTATCCTATATAATCAGCTAGGTATATGGTTTACTTTCTTAGTAATTTTATGAGGTTCATCCACAAGTAAAATTTTACGTTGCAGTATTGAGATAGTAACAGTGCTAAAATCATTAGCGTTGTGCAAATACTATTGCAATGTGACTAGTAAAGCCTCCGGTTGCAATGACTATTAGGATTTTATAACATATTGGGATTATGTAATACCCTTGCGGTGTATTGGGATTTTACACTTATAATGTGGGTGAACCTACAAATGTAAGTGATTATTTGTTGTGTAGGTTGTGTATCTAAATTAAACGTTGCAGTAATATCTGCTTGATGAAATATTAGCTCTCTTTGTGGGTCATGATTTTAGGTTCATCAACTTGTGAAAACGCTGTTTGGTAACTGATAATATCAGTACTAGAAAGTTAGCGTTATACAAGTATTAAAGTAATGTACATATAAACCCACAATTATATCTATTGGATTGCAACTTAGTAGTATACACGTTTATGTTTTACCTACTGCATTACCAAGTATATATTCTAATGCCAGAGGTTATATAGTTGATATAATTATCATTACAGACAAATAGTATTATGGCCTAATAAAATTGTCCATATTTACAAAAAATGCACGATATTAACTTGAGCCAAATGAGCTCCAGTGTAATTGCTGCATAAAACATTACATTTCTACGCAACCCTGTGTTATAGTATGGGGCTGCAAATTCCACCCATTCTTATATTGGAACCGACTATAAATAAAGTAAGTTATTTAGGATAGAAAAACCACTTTATTTAAAAAAAATGAGGATCCCAAGTCCTCCAACAACAACTCCCTAATATGTTTCGCACATAAATTGTGCTTTATCAAAGGCGGAACCGCCGCTCATTTTCACCCTTTATATAAGGGTAAGTCTGTTTGGATTGGCCACTGAGTGGGAGGTGTCCCGTGTTTTTTGATTGGAGCAAATTCGCTTCATTGTTATGGTAACCGTTACTGTTATTAGTATGTACTATCCTTGCTGTATAGTTCCGGAATCAAAAGGCATGGTGCTGTTGTCACCATGGCAACCTGTTGTTATTATGGTAATCATCATTGTTATGTGTGTTTACAATCTTTGTTATATAAATCCGGAACCGAAAGGCATTATTATGGTAACCATTATTATTATTAGTATGTATTATCTTTGCTATATAGTTCCGGAATCGAAAGGCATGGTGCTATTGTTACCATGGAAACCTGTTGTTATTATGGTAATCGTCGTTATTATGTATATATACGATATTTGCTATATTTCAGTTCCGGAATTATATAGCAAAGATCGTATATATACATAATAACGACGATTACCATAATAATATATATATACTGAGGTCTCTTCAGTGTAAATGGCCAATATCTTTGTATTAGTGTGCTATTATCTTTTGTCCCATTATTGATTTCTACCCACGTAGGAAACAACCATTTGGATTATTTATAGGATTGATAAACACCACTTGTTGTTTTTAAGTTTTTTGTCCCATTTTAACTTACACTTAAAAAAGTTTGACATTTTAACCGCTGGTTTCCCCTTTAGGGAAATACTTTAGTGTTTTTCCACGTTATACATTGGCTTATATATATATATGGATATTCAATTTCTATTTTGGCAAGTATAGAGATGATGAGTGCTTTTTTGTTTCAAAACTTTTTGTTGGTTTCAAACTTCTTTAGCAATATTTAACTAGTGTTTGCGAGGCGGAAGTGCAGTGGTTTAGGGGTTAATATGTTTATTATAGTGGCGGCAATGTCCGGAGCGGCAGATTAGGGGTTAATAAATATAATGTAGGTGTCGGCGATGTCGGGGCGGCAGATTAGGGGTTAATAAGTGTAAGATTAGGGGTGTTTAGACTCGGGGTTCATGTTAGGGTTTTACGTGTAAACATAAAATTTGTTTCCCCATAGGAATCAATGGGGCTGTGATACGAAGCTTTACGCTGCTTTTTTGCATGTGTTAGGATTTTTTTCAGCCAGCTCTCCCCATTGATGTTTATGGGGAAATCGTGCACGAGCACGTACAACCAGCTCACCGCTGACATAAGCAGCGCTGGTATTGGAGTGCGGTATGTAGCACAATTTTGCTGTACGCTCACTTGTCTTTTAACGCCGGGCTTATAAAAACCTGTAATACCAGCACTGTAGGTAAGTGAGCGGTAACAATAACGTGCAAGTTAGCACCGCACCCCTGTTACCGCAAATCTGGCCGTAATCTGGTCTTATGGAAAGCTTGTTGTTAGACATGTGCACGGGCAACATTTTTGGTTCTTCTGAATATTTTGTTCCGAATATTCAAAATTCTTTGTATTTCGAATATTCGGCGCCCGTACTATTCGGTATCAGTTTTGTTTATAATGAGACAAACACCATAATCATTTACAATCATTTTCATTAAAAGAATATACATGTTCCATTGCTACAGGTAATAAAGTTCACCTGTTGCTTTAGTCTTACCTTTAGTGAGCTGGAGAGCCGCACTAACCTGCTCCTCTTCATCACAGAGCCCTGGCAACAATAACAGGAGGCTAAGCCTGGGGGCTCCCAGGAACTGCACTAAACAACATTCTCCCTTAGTGCGGTTTCTGAGAGACGCCCCTCTAAACCTTCTGTTAGCACAGCCTGGGATCTGTGAAGAAGAGGTGCTGCTTAGGGATCTGTGAGGAAGAGGTGCTGCTAAGGGATCTGTGAAGAAGAGGCGCTGCTTAGGGATCTGTGAAGAAGAGGTGCTGCTTAGGGATCTGTGAGGAAGAGGTGCTGCTAAGGGATCTGTGAAGAAGAGGCGCTGCTTAGGGATCTGTGAAGAAGAGGTGCTGCTTAGGGATCTGTGAAGAAGAAGAGGCGCTGCTAAGGGATCTGTGAAGAAGAAGAGGCACTGCTTAGGGATCTGTGAAGAAGAAGAGGCGCTGCTAAGGGATCTGTGAAGAAGAGGCGCTGCTTAGGAATCTCTGAAGAGGAGGCGCTGCTTAGGGATCTGTGAGGAAGAGGCGCTGCTAAGGGATCTGTGAAGAAGAGGCGCTGCTTAGGGATCTGTGAAGAAGAGGTGCTGCTTAGGGATCTGTGAAGAAGAAGAGGCGCTGCTAAGGGATCTGTGAAGAAGAAGAGGCACTGCTTAGGGATCTGTGAAGAAGAAGAGGCGCTGCTTAGGGATCTCTGAAGAGGAGGCGCTGCTTAGGGATCTGTGAAGAAGAGGCACTGCTTAGGGATCTGTGAAGAAGAGGCGCGACTTAGAATCTGTAAAGAAGAGGCGCTGCTTAGTGATCTGTGAAGAAGAGGCGCTGCTTAGGGATCTGTGACAAAGAGGCGCTGCTTAGGGACCTGTTAAGAAGAGGCACTGCTTAGGGATCTGTGAAGAAGAGGCACTACTAAAGGATCTGTGAAGATGAGGCGCTGCTAAGGGATCTGTGAAGAAGAGGCGCTGGTTTGGGATCTGTGAAAAAGAGGCATTGGTTAGGGATCTGTGAAGAAGAGGCGCTGCTAAGGGATCTGTGAAGAAAAGGCGCTTGTTAGGGATATGTGAAGAAGAGGCACTGTTTAGGGATCTGTGAAAAAGAGGCGCTGGTTAGGGATCTGTGAAAAAGAGGCGCTGGTTAGGGATCTGTGAAAAAGAGGCGCTGATTAGCGATCTGTGAAGAAGAGGCGCTGGTTTGGGATCTGTGAAGAAGAGGCGCTGGTTTGGGATCTGTAAAAAAAAGGCAATGCTAGGGTATCTGTGAAGAAGAGGCGCTGCTTAGGGATCTCTGAAGAGGAGGCGCTGCTTAGGGATCTGTGAAGAAGAGGCGCTGCTTAGGGATCTGTGAAGAAGAGGCGCTGCTTAGGGATCTCTGAAGAGGAGGCGCTGCTTAGGGATCTGTAAAGAAGAGGCGCTTCTTATTGATCTGTGAAGATGAGATGCTGCTTAGGGATCTGTGAAGAAGAGGCACTGCTAAGGGATCTGTGACAAAGGATTGCTGCTTAGGGACCTGTTAAGAAGAGGTGCTCCTTAGTGATCTGTGAAGAAGAGGCACTACTAAAGGATCTGTGAAGAGGCGCTGCTAAGGGATCTGTGAAGAAGAGGTGCTGCTTATGGATCTGTGAAGAAGAGGTGCTACTTAGGGATCTGTGAAGAAGAGGCGCTACTAAAGGATCTGTGAAGAAGAGGTGCGGCTTAGAATCTGTATAGAAGAGGTGCTGCTTAGGGATCTGTGAAGAAGAGGCGCTGCTTAGGGATTTGTGAAGAAGAGGCACTGCTTAGGGACCTGTTAATAAGAGGCGCTGCTTAGGGACCTGTTAATAAGAGGCGCTGCTTAGGGATCTGTGAAGGAAGGGTGCTGCTAAGGGATCTGTGAAAAAGAGGCGCTGCTTAGGGATATATGTGGCAAAAAGGCACTGCTTAGGGATTTGTAAAGAAAATGCACTGCTTAAAGATCTGTGAAGAAGAGGCGCTGCTTAGGGATCTGTGAAGAAAAGGCGCTTGTTAGGGATATGTGAAGAAGAGGCGCTGATTAGGGATCTGTGAAAAAGAGGCGCTGGTAAGGGATCTGTGAAGAAGAGGCGCTGATTAGGGATCTGTGAAGAAGAGGCACTGCTAAGGGATCTGTGAAAAAGAGGCGCTGCTTAGGGATCTCTGAAGAGGAGGCGCTGCTTAGTGATCTGTGAAGAAGAGGCGCTGCTAAGGGATCTGTGAAGAAGAGGTGCTGCTTAGTGATCTCTGAAGAGGAGGCGCTTCTTAGGGATCTGTGATGAAGAGAAGCTGCTTAGGGATCTGTGAAGAAGAAGCATGGCTTAGGGATCTGTGAAGAAGAGGCGCTGCTTAGGGATCTGTGAAGAAGAGGCGCTTCTAAGTGATCTGTGAAGAAGAGGCGCTACTTAGGGATCTCTGAAGATAAGGCGCTGCTTAGGGATCTGTGAAGAAGAGGCGCTGCTTAGGGATGTGTGAAGAAGAGGCGCTGCTTAGGGATCTGTGAAGAAGAGGCGCTGCTTAGGGATCTGTGTAGAAGAGGCAATGCTAAGGGATCTGTGACAAAGAGGCACTGCTTAGGGACCTTTTAAGAAGAGACGCTGCTTAGGGATCTGTGAAGCAGAGGCGCTACTAAAGGATCTGTGAAGAAGAGGTGCTACTAAATGATCTGTGAAGAAGAGGTGCTACTAAATGATCTGTGAAGAAGAGGCGCTCGTTAGGGATATGTGAAAAAGAGGCGCTTGTTAGGGAATTGTGAAGAAAAGGCGCTGATTAGGAATCTGTGAAAAAGAGGTGCTGCTATGGGATCTGTGTGTCGAAGAGGCACTGCTATGGGATCTGTGACAAAGAGGCGCTGCGTAGGGACCTGTTAAGAAGAGGCGCTACTAAAGGATCTGTGAAGAAGAGGCGCTGCTTATGGATCTGTGAAGAAGAGGTACTACTTAGAAATCTGTGAAGAAGAGGTGCTACTAAAGGATCTATGAAGAAGAGGCGCTTGTTAGGGATATGTGAAGAAGAGGCACTGATTAGGGATCTGTGAAAAAGAGGTGCTGGTTAGGGATCTGTGAAAAAGAGGCGCTGCTTAGGGATCTGTGAAGAAGAAGCGCTTGTTAGGGATCTGTGAAGAAGATGTGCGGCTTAGAATCTGTAAAGAAGAGGCGCTGCTTAGGGATTTCTGAAAAGGAGATGCTGCTTAGGGATCTGTGAAGAAGAGGCGCTGCTTAGGGATCTGTGAAGAAGAGGCGCAGCTTAGAATCTGTAAAGAAGAGTCGCTTCCTAGTGATTTGTGAAGAAGAGGCACTGCTTAGGGATCTGTGAAGAAGAGGCGCTACTAAAGGATCTGTGAAGAAGAGGCGCTGCTAAGGGATCTGTGAAGGAGAGGTGCTTCTAAGGGATCTGTGAAGAAGAGGCGCTGCTTAGGGATATATGTGTCAAAAAGGCACTGCTTAGGGATTTGTAAAGAAAATGCACTGCTTAAAGATTTGTGAAGAAGAGGCACTGCTTAGGGATCTGTGAAGAAAAGGCGCTTGTTAGGGATATGTGAAGAAGAGGCACTGATTAGGGATCTGTGAAAAAGAGGCGCTGGTTAGGGATCTGTGAAGAAGAGGCGCTGATTAGGGATCTGTGAAGAAGAGGCGCTGATTAGGGATCTGTGAAGAAGAGGCACTGCTTAGGGATCTGTGAAGAAGAAGCGCTAGTTAGGGATCTGTAAAGAAGAGGCACTGATATGGGATCTGTGAAGAAGAGGCGCTGCTTAGGTATCTCTGAAGAGGAGGCGCTGCTTAGGGATCTGCGAAGAAGAGGTGCTGCTAAGGGATCTGTGAAGAAGAGGTGCTGCTTAGGGATCTCTGAAGAGGAGGTGCTGCTTAGGGATCTGTGAAGAAGAGGCGCGGCTTAGGGATCTGTGAAGAAGAGGCGCTGCTTAGGGATCTGTGAAGAAAAGGCACTGCTAAGGGATCTGTGAAGAAGAGGCGCTGCTTAGGAATCTCTGAAGTGGAGGCACTGCTTAGGGATCTGTGAAGAAGAAGTGCTGCTTAGTAACATAGTAACATAGTAGATGAGGTTGAAAAAAGACCGAAGTCCATCGAGTTCAACCTATAGAAATCTAAAATATATACAAAAAGCTCCAGTGAAGCTTAAATAATCCCACTAAAAGGTGACCTATTTAATACTAGCAATCATATCCATGAATTTTGTTTAAAGACAGAAATGTATCCAAATATTTTTTAAATTTATTTAGGGTATTGGCATTCACTACCTCCTTTGGTAATGAGTTCCAAAATTTTATTGCTCTTACAGTGAAAAAACGTTTCCGTTGCAGGAGATTAAATCTCCTTTCCTCCAACCTTAAATTGTGACCTCTGGTCACAAACAATTTTCTTGGAATAAAAAGCGCTTCTGCCATCTCTGTATATGGGCCTTGAATATATTTATATAAAGTAATCATGTCACCTCTTAAGCGCCTTTTTTCTAAAGAAAACAGACCCAGTTTGGCTAGCCTCTCCTCATAGGTTAAATTCTCCAATCCCCTTATTAGCTTTGTGGCCCTTCTCTGAACTTTTTCTAGTTCTGCAATATCTTTTTTTGCGATCGGTCCCCAGAACTGCACTCCATACTCAAGGTGAGGTCTTACCAGGGCTTTATATAGGGATCTGTGAAGAAGAGGCGCAGATTAGAATCTGTAAATAAGAGGCGCTGCTTAGGGACCTGTAAAGAAGAGGCGCTGCTTAGGGATCTGTGAAGAAGAGATGCTGCTTAGGGATCTGTGAAGAAAAGGCACTGCTAAGGGATCTGTGACAAAGAGGCGCTGCTTAGGGACCTGTTAAGAAGAAGCGCTGCTTAGGGACCTGTGAAGAAGAGGTGCTACTAAAGGAACTGTGAATAAGAGGCGCTGCTTAGGGATCTGTGAAGAAGAGGCACTGCTTAGGGATCTTTGAAGAAGAGGCGCTACTTAGGTATCTGTAAAGAAGAGGCGCTACTAAAGAATTTGTGAAGAAGAGGCGCTACTAAAGGATCTGTGAAGAAGAGGCACTGCTTAGGGATCTGTGAAGAAAAGGCGCTTGTTAGGGATATGTGAAGAAGAGGCACTGATTAGGGATCTGTGAAAAAGAGGCGCTGGTTAGGGATCTGTGAAGAAGAGGCGCTGATTAGGGATCTGTGAAGAAGAGGCGCTGCTTAGAGATCTGTGATGAAGAGGTGCTGATTAGGGATCTGTGAAGAAGAGGCACTGCTTAGGGATCTGTGAAGAAGAGGCGCTGGTTTGGGATCTGTGAAAAAGAGGCGCTGTTTAGGGATCTGTAAAGAAGAGGCACTGCTAAGGGATCTCTGAAGAAGAGGCGCTGCTTAGGGATCTCTGAAGAGGAGGCGCTGCTTAGGGATCTGTGAAGAAGAGGTGCTGATTTGGGATCTCTGAAGAGGAGGCGCTGCTTAGGGATCTGTGAAAAAGAGACGCTGCTTAGGGATCTGTGAAGAAGAGGCACGGCTTAGGGATCTGTTAAGAAGAGGCACTGCTTAGGGATCTGTGAAGAAGAGGTGCTTCTAAGTGATCTGTGAAGAAGAGGCGCTGCTTAGGGATCTGTGAAGAAGAGGCGCTGCTTAGGGATCTGTGAAGAAGAGGCGTGGCTTAGAATCTGTGACAAAGAGGCGCTGCTTAGGGATCTGTGAAGAAGAGGCGCTGCTTAAGGATCTGTGAAGAAGAGATGCTGCTTAGGGATCTGTGAAGAAGAGGCAATGCTAAGTTATCTGTGACAATGAGGCACTACTTAGGGACCTGTTAAGAAGAGACGCTGCTTAGGGATCTGTGAAGAAGAGGCGCTACTAAAGGATCTGTGAAGGAGAGGTGCTACTAAGGGATCTGTGAAGAAGAGGCACTGCTTAGGGGTATATGTGGCAAAAAGGCACTGCTTAGGGATTTGTAAAGAAAATGCGCTGCTTAAAGATCTGTGAAGTAGAGGCACTTCTTAGGGATCTGTAAAGAAGAGGCGCTTGTTAGGGATATGTGAAGAAGAGGCGCTGATTAGGGATCTGTGAAAAAGAGGCGCTGGTTAGGGATCTGTGAAGAAGAGGCACTGATTAGGGATCTGTGAAGAAGAGGCGCTGATTATGGATCTGTGAAGAAGAGGCACTGCTTAGGGATTTGTGAAGAAGAGGTGCTGATTAGGGATCTGTGAAGAAGAGGCGCTGTTTAAAGATCTGTGAAGAAGAGGCACTGCTTAGGGATCTATGAAGAAGAGGCGCTAGTTAGGGATCTTTAAAGAAGAGGCACTGATAAGGGATCTGTGAAGAAGAAGCGCTGCTTAGGTATCTCTGAAGAGGAGGCGCTGCTTAGGGATCTGCGAAGAAGAGGTGCTGCTAAGGGATCTGTGAAGAAGAGGTGCTGCTTAGGGATCTCTGAAGAGGAGGTGCTGCTTAGGGATCTGTGAAGAAGAGGTGCTGCTTAGGGATTAGTGAAGAAGAGGCACGGCTTAGGGATCTGTGAAGAAGAGGTGCTGCTTAGTAACATAGTAACATAGTAACATAGTAGATGAGGTTGAAAAAAGTCCATCGAGTTCAACCTATAGAAATCTAAAATATATACAAAAAGCTCCAGTAAAGCTTAAATAATCCCACTAAAAGGTGACCTATTTAATACTAGCAATCATATCCATGAATTTTGTTTAAAGACAGAAATGTATCCAAATATTTTTTACATTTATCTAGGGTATTGGCATTCACTACCTCCTTTGCTAATGAGTTCCAAAATGTTATTGCTCTTACAGTGAAAAAACGTTTCCGTTGCAGGAGATTAAATCTCCTTTCCTCCAACCTTAAATTGTGACCTATGGTCACAAACAATTTTCTTGGAATAAAAAGCGCTTCTGCCATCTCTGTATATGGGCCTTGAATATATTTATATAAAGTAATCATGTCACCTCTTAAGCGCCTTTTTTCTAAAGAAAACAGACCCAGTTTGGCTAGCCTCTCCTCATAGGTTAAATTCTCCAATCCCCTTATTAGCTTTGTGGCCCTTCTCTGAACTTTTTCTAGTTCTGCAATATCTTTTTTTGCGATCGGTCCCCAGAACTGCACTCCATACTCAAGGTGAGGTCTTACCAGGGCTTTATATAGGGATCTGTGAAGAAGAGGCGCAGATTAGAATCTGTAAAGAAGAGGCACTGCTTAGGGACCTGTAAAGAAGAGGCGCTGCTTAGGGATCTGTGAAGAAGAGATGCTGCTTAGGGATCTGTGAAGAAAAGGCACTGCTAAGGGATCTGTGACAAATAGGCGCTGCTTAGGGACCTGTTAAGAAGAAGCGCTGCTTAGGGACCTGTGAAGAAGAGGTGCTACTAAAGGAACTGTGAATAAGAGGCGCTGCTAAGGGATCTGTGAAGAAGAGGCACTGCTTAGGGATCTTTGAAGAAGAGGCGCTACTTAGGTATCTGTAAAGAAGAGGCACTACTAAAGAATTTGTGAAGAAGAGGCGCTACTAAAGGATCTGTGAAGAATAGGCGCTGCTAAGGGATCTGTGAAGAAAAGGCGCTTGTTAGGGATATGTGAAGAAGGGGCGCTGTTTAGGGATCTGTGAAGAAGAGGCGCTAATTAGGGATCTGTGAAAAAGAGGCGCTGGTTAGGGATCTGTGAAGAAGAGGTGCTGATTAGGGATCTGTGAAGAAGAGGCTATGCTCAGGGATCTTTGAAGAAGAGGCACTGGTTAGGGATCTGTGAAGAAGAGGTGCTGATTAGGGATATGTGAAAAAGAGGTGCTGGTTAGGAATCTGTGAAGAATAGGCACTGCTTAGGGATCTGTGAAGAAGAGGCACTGTTTAAAGATCTGTGAAGAAGAGGCACTGCTTAGGGATCTGTGAAGAAGAGGCACTGTTTAAAGATCTGTGAAGAAGAGGTGCTGATTAGGGATCTGTAAAGAAGAGGCGCAGCTTAGGGATCTGTAGAGAAGAGGCGCTTGTTAGGGATCTGTGAAGAAGAGGCGCTGCTAAAGGATCTGTGAAGAAGAGGCGCTGCTTAGGGATCTCTGAAGAGAAGGCGCTGCTTAGGGATCAGTGAAGAATAAGCGCTGCTTAGGGATCTGTGAAGAAGAGGCGCAGCTTAGAATCTGTAAAGAAGAGGCGCTGCTTATGGATCTGTAAAAAAGAGGCGCTGCTTAGGGATCTGTGAAGAAGAGGCACTGCTAAGGGATCTGTGACAAAGAGGCGCTGCTTACGGACCTGTTAAGAAGAGGCGCTGCTTAGGGATCTGTGAAGAAGAGGCGCTACTAACAGGATCTGTGAAGAAGAGGTGCTGCTCTGGGATCTGTGAAGAAGTGGCGCTACTTAGGGATCTGTGAAGAAGAGGCTCTACTAAAGGATCTGTGAAGAAGAGGCACTGCTAAGGGATCTGTGAAGAAGAGGTGCTGCTTAGGGATCTGTGAAGAAGAGGTGCTTGTTAGGGATTTGTGAAGAAGAGGCGTTGGTTAGGGATCTGTGAAGAAGAGGCGCTGATTAGGAATCTGTGAAAAAGAGGCGCTGCATAGGGATCTGTGAAGAAGAGGCACTGCTATGGGATCTGTGACAAAGAGGCGCTGCTTAGGGACCTGTTAAGAAGAGGTGCTGCTTAGGGATCTGTAAAGAAGAGGCGCTACTAAGGGATCTGTAAAGAAGAGGCGCTACTAAAGGATCTGTGAAGAAGAGGCGCTACTTAGGTATCTGTAAAGAAGAGGCACTACTAAAGAATTTGTGAAGAAGAGGCGCTACTAAAGGATCTGTGAAGAAGAGGCGCTGCTAAGGGATCTGTGAAGAAAAGGCGCTTGTTAGGGATATGTGAAGAAGGGGCGCTGTTTAGGGATCTGTGAAGAAGAGGCGCTGATTAGGGATCTGTGAAAAAGAGGCGCTGGTTAGGGATCTGTGAAGAAGAGGTGCTGATTAGGGATCTGTGAAGAAGAGGCGCTGCTCAGGGATCTGCGAAGAAGAGGCACTGGTTAGGGATCTGTGAAGAAGAAGAGGCGCTGCTAAGGGATCTGTGAAGAAGAAGAGGCACTGCTTAGGGATCTGTGAAGAAGAAGAGGCGCTGCTAAGGGATCTGTGAAGAAGAGGCGCTGCTTAGGAATCTCTGAAGAGGAGGCGCTGCTTAGGGATCTGTGAGGAAGAGGCGCTGCTAAGGGATCTGTGAAGAAGAGGCGCTGCTTAGGGATCTGTGAAGAAGAGGTGCTGCTTAGGGATCTGTGAAGAAGAAGAGGCGCTGCTAAGGGATCTGTGAAGAAGAAGAGGCACTGCTTAGGGATCTGTGAAGAAGAAGAGGCGCTGCTTAGGGATCTCTGAAGAGGAGGCGCTGCTTAGGGATCTGTGAAGAAGAGGCACTGCTTAGGGATCTGTGAAGAAGAGGCGCGACTTAGAATCTGTAAAGAAGAGGCGCTGCTTAGTGATCTGTGAAGAAGAGGCGCTGCTTAGGGATCTGTGACAAAGAGGCGCTGCTTAGGGACCTGTTAAGAAGAGGCACTGCTTAGGGATCTGTGAAGAAGAGGCACTACTAAAGGATCTGTGAAGATGAGGCGCTGCTAAGGGATCTGTGAAGAAGAGGCGCTGGTTTGGGATCTGTGAAAAAGAGGCATTGGTTAGGGATCTGTGAAGAAGAGGCGCTGCTAAGGGATCTGTGAAGAAAAGGCGCTTGTTAGGGATATGTGAAGAAGAGGCACTGTTTAGGGATCTGTGAAAAAGAGGCGCTGGTTAGGGATCTGTGAAAAAGAGGCGCTGGTTAGGGATCTGTGAAAAAGAGGCGCTGATTAGCGATCTGTGAAGAAGAGGCGCTGGTTTGGGATCTGTGAAGAAGAGGCGCTGGTTTGGGATCTGTAAAAAAAAGGCAATGCTAGGGTATCTGTGAAGAAGAGGCGCTGCTTAGGGATCTCTGAAGAGGAGGCGCTGCTTAGGGATCTGTGAAGAAGAGGCGCTGCTTAGGGATCTGTGAAGAAGAGGCGCTGCTTAGGGATCTCTGAAGAGGAGGCGCTGCTTAGGGATCTGTAAAGAAGAGGCGCTTCTTATTGATCTGTGAAGATGAGATGCTGCTTAGGGATCTGTGAAGAAGAGGCACTGCTAAGGGATCTGTGACAAAGGATTGCTGCTTAGGGACCTGTTAAGAAGAGGTGCTCCTTAGTGATCTGTGAAGAAGAGGCACTACTAAAGGATCTGTGAAGAGGCGCTGCTAAGGGATCTGTGAAGAAGAGGTGCTGCTTATGGATCTGTGAAGAAGAGGTGCTACTTAGGGATCTGTGAAGAAGAGGCGCTACTAAAGGATCTGTGAAGAAGAGGTGCGGCTTAGAATCTGTATAGAAGAGGTGCTGCTTAGGGATCTGTGAAGAAGAGGCGCTGCTTAGGGATTTGTGAAGAAGAGGCACTGCTTAGGGACCTGTTAATAAGAGGCGCTGCTTAGGGACCTGTTAATAAGAGGCGCTGCTTAGGGATCTGTGAAGGAAGGGTGCTGCTAAGGGATCTGTGAAAAAGAGGCGCTGCTTAGGGATATATGTGGCAAAAAGGCACTGCTTAGGGATTTGTAAAGAAAATGCACTGCTTAAAGATCTGTGAAGAAGAGGCGCTGCTTAGGGATCTGTGAAGAAAAGGCGCTTGTTAGGGATATGTGAAGAAGAGGCGCTGATTAGGGATCTGTGAAAAAGAGGCGCTGGTAAGGGATCTGTGAAGAAGAGGCGCTGATTAGGGATCTGTGAAGAAGAGGCACTGCTAAGGGATCTGTGAAAAAGAGGCGCTGCTTAGGGATCTCTGAAGAGGAGGCGCTGCTTAGTGATCTGTGAAGAAGAGGCGCTGCTAAGGGATCTGTGAAGAAGAGGTGCTGCTTAGTGATCTCTGAAGAGGAGGCGCTTCTTAGGGATCTGTGATGAAGAGAAGCTGCTTAGGGATCTGTGAAGAAGAAGCATGGCTTAGGGATCTGTGAAGAAGAGGCGCTGCTTAGGGATCTGTGAAGAAGAGGCGCTTCTAAGTGATCTGTGAAGAAGAGGCGCTACTTAGGGATCTCTGAAGATAAGGCGCTGCTTAGGGATCTGTGAAGAAGAGGCGCTGCTTAGGGATGTGTGAAGAAGAGGCGCTGCTTAGGGATCTGTGAAGAAGAGGCGCTGCTTAGGGATCTGTGTAGAAGAGGCAATGCTAAGGGATCTGTGACAAAGAGGCACTGCTTAGGGACCTTTTAAGAAGAGACGCTGCTTAGGGATCTGTGAAGCAGAGGCGCTACTAAAGGATCTGTGAAGAAGAGGTGCTACTAAATGATCTGTGAAGAAGAGGTGCTACTAAATGATCTGTGAAGAAGAGGCGCTCGTTAGGGATATGTGAAAAAGAGGCGCTTGTTAGGGAATTGTGAAGAAAAGGCGCTGATTAGGAATCTGTGAAAAAGAGGTGCTGCTATGGGATCTGTGTGTCGAAGAGGCACTGCTATGGGATCTGTGACAAAGAGGCGCTGCGTAGGGACCTGTTAAGAAGAGGCGCTACTAAAGGATCTGTGAAGAAGAGGCGCTGCTTATGGATCTGTGAAGAAGAGGTACTACTTAGAAATCTGTGAAGAAGAGGTGCTACTAAAGGATCTATGAAGAAGAGGCGCTTGTTAGGGATATGTGAAGAAGAGGCACTGATTAGGGATCTGTGAAAAAGAGGTGCTGGTTAGGGATCTGTGAAAAAGAGGCGCTGCTTAGGGATCTGTGAAGAAGAAGCGCTTGTTAGGGATCTGTGAAGAAGATGTGCGGCTTAGAATCTGTAAAGAAGAGGCGCTGCTTAGGGATTTCTGAAAAGGAGATGCTGCTTAGGGATCTGTGAAGAAGAGGCGCTGCTTAGGGATCTGTGAAGAAGAGGCGCAGCTTAGAATCTGTAAAGAAGAGTCGCTTCCTAGTGATTTGTGAAGAAGAGGCACTGCTTAGGGATCTGTGAAGAAGAGGCGCTACTAAAGGATCTGTGAAGAAGAGGCGCTGCTAAGGGATCTGTGAAGGAGAGGTGCTTCTAAGGGATCTGTGAAGAAGAGGCGCTGCTTAGGGATATATGTGTCAAAAAGGCACTGCTTAGGGATTTGTAAAGAAAATGCACTGCTTAAAGATTTGTGAAGAAGAGGCACTGCTTAGGGATCTGTGAAGAAAAGGCGCTTGTTAGGGATATGTGAAGAAGAGGCACTGATTAGGGATCTGTGAAAAAGAGGCGCTGGTTAGGGATCTGTGAAGAAGAGGCGCTGATTAGGGATCTGTGAAGAAGAGGCGCTGATTAGGGATCTGTGAAGAAGAGGCACTGCTTAGGGATCTGTGAAGAAGAAGCGCTAGTTAGGGATCTGTAAAGAAGAGGCACTGATATGGGATCTGTGAAGAAGAGGCGCTGCTTAGGTATCTCTGAAGAGGAGGCGCTGCTTAGGGATCTGCGAAGAAGAGGTGCTGCTAAGGGATCTGTGAAGAAGAGGTGCTGCTTAGGGATCTCTGAAGAGGAGGTGCTGCTTAGGGATCTGTGAAGAAGAGGCGCGGCTTAGGGATCTGTGAAGAAGAGGCGCTGCTTAGGGATCTGTGAAGAAAAGGCACTGCTAAGGGATCTGTGAAGAAGAGGCGCTGCTTAGGAATCTCTGAAGTGGAGGCACTGCTTAGGGATCTGTGAAGAAGAAGTGCTGCTTAGTAACATAGTAACATAGTAGATGAGGTTGAAAAAAGACCGAAGTCCATCGAGTTCAACCTATAGAAATCTAAAATATATACAAAAAGCTCCAGTGAAGCTTAAATAATCCCACTAAAAGGTGACCTATTTAATACTAGCAATCATATCCATGAATTTTGTTTAAAGACAGAAATGTATCCAAATATTTTTTAAATTTATTTAGGGTATTGGCATTCACTACCTCCTTTGGTAATGAGTTCCAAAATTTTATTGCTCTTACAGTGAAAAAACGTTTCCGTTGCAGGAGATTAAATCTCCTTTCCTCCAACCTTAAATTGTGACCTCTGGTCACAAACAATTTTCTTGGAATAAAAAGCGCTTCTGCCATCTCTGTATATGGGCCTTGAATATATTTATATAAAGTAATCATGTCACCTCTTAAGCGCCTTTTTTCTAAAGAAAACAGACCCAGTTTGGCTAGCCTCTCCTCATAGGTTAAATTCTCCAATCCCCTTATTAGCTTTGTGGCCCTTCTCTGAACTTTTTCTAGTTCTGCAATATCTTTTTTTGCGATCGGTCCCCAGAACTGCACTCCATACTCAAGGTGAGGTCTTACCAGGGCTTTATATAGGGATCTGTGAAGAAGAGGCGCAGATTAGAATCTGTAAATAAGAGGCGCTGCTTAGGGACCTGTAAAGAAGAGGCGCTGCTTAGGGATCTGTGAAGAAGAGATGCTGCTTAGGGATCTGTGAAGAAAAGGCACTGCTAAGGGATCTGTGACAAAGAGGCGCTGCTTAGGGACCTGTTAAGAAGAAGCGCTGCTTAGGGACCTGTGAAGAAGAGGTGCTACTAAAGGAACTGTGAATAAGAGGCGCTGCTTAGGGATCTGTGAAGAAGAGGCACTGCTTAGGGATCTTTGAAGAAGAGGCGCTACTTAGGTATCTGTAAAGAAGAGGCGCTACTAAAGAATTTGTGAAGAAGAGGCGCTACTAAAGGATCTGTGAAGAAGAGGCACTGCTTAGGGATCTGTGAAGAAAAGGCGCTTGTTAGGGATATGTGAAGAAGAGGCACTGATTAGGGATCTGTGAAAAAGAGGCGCTGGTTAGGGATCTGTGAAGAAGAGGCGCTGATTAGGGATCTGTGAAGAAGAGGCGCTGCTTAGAGATCTGTGATGAAGAGGTGCTGATTAGGGATCTGTGAAGAAGAGGCACTGCTTAGGGATCTGTGAAGAAGAGGCGCTGGTTTGGGATCTGTGAAAAAGAGGCGCTGTTTAGGGATCTGTAAAGAAGAGGCACTGCTAAGGGATCTCTGAAGAAGAGGCGCTGCTTAGGGATCTCTGAAGAGGAGGCGCTGCTTAGGGATCTGTGAAGAAGAGGTGCTGATTTGGGATCTCTGAAGAGGAGGCGCTGCTTAGGGATCTGTGAAAAAGAGACGCTGCTTAGGGATCTGTGAAGAAGAGGCACGGCTTAGGGATCTGTTAAGAAGAGGCACTGCTTAGGGATCTGTGAAGAAGAGGTGCTTCTAAGTGATCTGTGAAGAAGAGGCGCTGCTTAGGGATCTGTGAAGAAGAGGCGCTGCTTAGGGATCTGTGAAGAAGAGGCGTGGCTTAGAATCTGTGACAAAGAGGCGCTGCTTAGGGATCTGTGAAGAAGAGGCGCTGCTTAAGGATCTGTGAAGAAGAGATGCTGCTTAGGGATCTGTGAAGAAGAGGCAATGCTAAGTTATCTGTGACAATGAGGCACTACTTAGGGACCTGTTAAGAAGAGACGCTGCTTAGGGATCTGTGAAGAAGAGGCGCTACTAAAGGATCTGTGAAGGAGAGGTGCTACTAAGGGATCTGTGAAGAAGAGGCACTGCTTAGGGGTATATGTGGCAAAAAGGCACTGCTTAGGGATTTGTAAAGAAAATGCGCTGCTTAAAGATCTGTGAAGTAGAGGCACTTCTTAGGGATCTGTAAAGAAGAGGCGCTTGTTAGGGATATGTGAAGAAGAGGCGCTGATTAGGGATCTGTGAAAAAGAGGCGCTGGTTAGGGATCTGTGAAGAAGAGGCACTGATTAGGGATCTGTGAAGAAGAGGCGCTGATTATGGATCTGTGAAGAAGAGGCACTGCTTAGGGATTTGTGAAGAAGAGGTGCTGATTAGGGATCTGTGAAGAAGAGGCGCTGTTTAAAGATCTGTGAAGAAGAGGCACTGCTTAGGGATCTATGAAGAAGAGGCGCTAGTTAGGGATCTTTAAAGAAGAGGCACTGATAAGGGATCTGTGAAGAAGAAGCGCTGCTTAGGTATCTCTGAAGAGGAGGCGCTGCTTAGGGATCTGCGAAGAAGAGGTGCTGCTAAGGGATCTGTGAAGAAGAGGTGCTGCTTAGGGATCTCTGAAGAGGAGGTGCTGCTTAGGGATCTGTGAAGAAGAGGTGCTGCTTAGGGATTAGTGAAGAAGAGGCACGGCTTAGGGATCTGTGAAGAAGAGGTGCTGCTTAGTAACATAGTAACATAGTAACATAGTAGATGAGGTTGAAAAAAGTCCATCGAGTTCAACCTATAGAAATCTAAAATATATACAAAAAGCTCCAGTAAAGCTTAAATAATCCCACTAAAAGGTGACCTATTTAATACTAGCAATCATATCCATGAATTTTGTTTAAAGACAGAAATGTATCCAAATATTTTTTACATTTATCTAGGGTATTGGCATTCACTACCTCCTTTGCTAATGAGTTCCAAAATGTTATTGCTCTTACAGTGAAAAAACGTTTCCGTTGCAGGAGATTAAATCTCCTTTCCTCCAACCTTAAATTGTGACCTATGGTCACAAACAATTTTCTTGGAATAAAAAGCGCTTCTGCCATCTCTGTATATGGGCCTTGAATATATTTATATAAAGTAATCATGTCACCTCTTAAGCGCCTTTTTTCTAAAGAAAACAGACCCAGTTTGGCTAGCCTCTCCTCATAGGTTAAATTCTCCAATCCCCTTATTAGCTTTGTGGCCCTTCTCTGAACTTTTTCTAGTTCTGCAATATCTTTTTTTGCGATCGGTCCCCAGAACTGCACTCCATACTCAAGGTGAGGTCTTACCAGGGCTTTATATAGGGATCTGTGAAGAAGAGGCGCAGATTAGAATCTGTAAAGAAGAGGCACTGCTTAGGGACCTGTAAAGAAGAGGCGCTGCTTAGGGATCTGTGAAGAAGAGATGCTGCTTAGGGATCTGTGAAGAAAAGGCACTGCTAAGGGATCTGTGACAAATAGGCGCTGCTTAGGGACCTGTTAAGAAGAAGCGCTGCTTAGGGACCTGTGAAGAAGAGGTGCTACTAAAGGAACTGTGAATAAGAGGCGCTGCTAAGGGATCTGTGAAGAAGAGGCACTGCTTAGGGATCTTTGAAGAAGAGGCGCTACTTAGGTATCTGTAAAGAAGAGGCACTACTAAAGAATTTGTGAAGAAGAGGCGCTACTAAAGGATCTGTGAAGAATAGGCGCTGCTAAGGGATCTGTGAAGAAAAGGCGCTTGTTAGGGATATGTGAAGAAGGGGCGCTGTTTAGGGATCTGTGAAGAAGAGGCGCTAATTAGGGATCTGTGAAAAAGAGGCGCTGGTTAGGGATCTGTGAAGAAGAGGTGCTGATTAGGGATCTGTGAAGAAGAGGCTATGCTCAGGGATCTTTGAAGAAGAGGCACTGGTTAGGGATCTGTGAAGAAGAGGTGCTGATTAGGGATATGTGAAAAAGAGGTGCTGGTTAGGAATCTGTGAAGAATAGGCACTGCTTAGGGATCTGTGAAGAAGAGGCACTGTTTAAAGATCTGTGAAGAAGAGGCACTGCTTAGGGATCTGTGAAGAAGAGGCACTGTTTAAAGATCTGTGAAGAAGAGGTGCTGATTAGGGATCTGTAAAGAAGAGGCGCAGCTTAGGGATCTGTAGAGAAGAGGCGCTTGTTAGGGATCTGTGAAGAAGAGGCGCTGCTAAAGGATCTGTGAAGAAGAGGCGCTGCTTAGGGATCTCTGAAGAGAAGGCGCTGCTTAGGGATCAGTGAAGAATAAGCGCTGCTTAGGGATCTGTGAAGAAGAGGCGCAGCTTAGAATCTGTAAAGAAGAGGCGCTGCTTATGGATCTGTAAAAAAGAGGCGCTGCTTAGGGATCTGTGAAGAAGAGGCACTGCTAAGGGATCTGTGACAAAGAGGCGCTGCTTACGGACCTGTTAAGAAGAGGCGCTGCTTAGGGATCTGTGAAGAAGAGGCGCTACTAACAGGATCTGTGAAGAAGAGGTGCTGCTCTGGGATCTGTGAAGAAGTGGCGCTACTTAGGGATCTGTGAAGAAGAGGCTCTACTAAAGGATCTGTGAAGAAGAGGCACTGCTAAGGGATCTGTGAAGAAGAGGTGCTGCTTAGGGATCTGTGAAGAAGAGGTGCTTGTTAGGGATTTGTGAAGAAGAGGCGTTGGTTAGGGATCTGTGAAGAAGAGGCGCTGATTAGGAATCTGTGAAAAAGAGGCGCTGCATAGGGATCTGTGAAGAAGAGGCACTGCTATGGGATCTGTGACAAAGAGGCGCTGCTTAGGGACCTGTTAAGAAGAGGTGCTGCTTAGGGATCTGTAAAGAAGAGGCGCTACTAAGGGATCTGTAAAGAAGAGGCGCTACTAAAGGATCTGTGAAGAAGAGGCGCTACTTAGGTATCTGTAAAGAAGAGGCACTACTAAAGAATTTGTGAAGAAGAGGCGCTACTAAAGGATCTGTGAAGAAGAGGCGCTGCTAAGGGATCTGTGAAGAAAAGGCGCTTGTTAGGGATATGTGAAGAAGGGGCGCTGTTTAGGGATCTGTGAAGAAGAGGCGCTGATTAGGGATCTGTGAAAAAGAGGCGCTGGTTAGGGATCTGTGAAGAAGAGGTGCTGATTAGGGATCTGTGAAGAAGAGGCGCTGCTCAGGGATCTGCGAAGAAGAGGCACTGGTTAGGGATCTGTGAAGAAGAGGTGCTGATTAGGGATCTGTGAAAAAGAGGCGCTGGTTAGGAATCTGTGAAGAATGGCACTGCTTAGGGATCTGTGAAGAAGAGGCACTGTTTAAAGATCTGTGAAGAAGAGGCACTGCTTAGGGATCTGTGAAGAAGAAGCTCTTGTTAGGGATATGTGAAAAAGAGGCGCTGCTTAGGGATCTGTAAAGAAGAGGCGCAGCTTAGGGATCTGTAAAGAAGAGGCGCTGCTAAAGGATCTGTGAAGAAGAGGCACTGCTTAGGGATCTCTGAAGAGAAGGCACTGCTTAGGGATCTGTGAAGAAGAAGCGCTGCTTAGGGATCTGTGAAGAAGAGGTGCAGCTTAGAATCTGTAAAGAAGAGGCGCTGCTTAAGGATCTGTAAAAAACAGACGCTGCTTAGGGATCTGTGAAGAAGAGGCACTGCTAAGGGATCTGTGACAAAGAGGCGCTGCTTACGGACCTGTTAGGAAGAGGCGCTGCTTAGGGATCTGTGAAGAAGAGGCGCTACTAACAGGATCTGTGAAGAAGAGGTGCTGCTTAGGGATCTGTGAAGAAGAGGCACTACTTAGGGATCTGTGAAGAAGAGGTGCTACTAAAGGATCTGTGAAGAAGAGGCGCTGCTAAGGGATCTGTGAAGAAGAGGTGCTGCTTAGGGATCTGTGAAGAAGAGGCGCTTGTTAGGGATTTGTGAAGAAGAGGCGCTGGTTAGGGATCTGTGAAGAAGAGGCGCTGATTAGGAATCTGTGAAAAAGAGGCGCTGGTTAGGGATCTGTGAAGAAGAGGCGCTGCTTTGGGATCTTTGAAGAAAAGGTGTTGATTTGGAATCTGTGAAAAAGAGGCGCTGGTTAGGGATCTGTGAAGAAGAGGCCCTGCTTAGGGATCTGTGAAGAAGAGGCGCTGATTGGGGATCTGTGAAGAAGAAGCGCTTGTTAGGGATATGTGAAGAAGAGGCACTGTTTAAAGATCTGTGAAGAAGAGGCACTGCTTAGGGATCTGTGAGGAAGAAGCGCTTGTTAGGGATATGTGAAGAAGAGGCACTGTTTAAAGATCTGTGAAGAAGAGGCACTGCTTAGGGATCTGTGAGGAAGAAGCGCTTGTTAGGGATATGTGAAGAAGAGGCACTGTTTAAAGATCTGTGAAGAATAGGCACTGCTTAGGGATCTGTGAAGAAGAAGCGTTGTTAGGGATATGTGAAGAAGAGGCACTGCTTAGGGATCTGTAAAGAAGAGGCACTGCTTAGGGATCTGTGAAGAAGAAGCGCGTGTTAGGGATATGTGAAGAAGAGGCACTGCTTAGGGATCTGTAAAGAAGAGGTGCTGCTTAGGGATCTGTAAAGAAGAGGCACTTGTTAGGGATATGTGAAGAAGAGGCGCTGCTTACGGACCTGTTAAGAAGAGGTGCTGCTTAGGGATCTGTGAAGAAGAGGCGCTACTAACAGGATCTGTGAAGAAGAGGTGCTGCTTAGGGATCTGTGAAGAAGAGGCGCTACTTAGGGATCCGTGAAGAAGAGGTGCTACTAAAGGATCTGTGAAGAAATGGCTCTACTAAAGGATCTGTGAAGAAGAGGCGCTGCTAAGGGATCTGTGAAGAAGAGGTGCTGCTTAGGGATCTGTGAAGAAGAGGCGCTTGTTAGGGATTTGTGAAGAAGAGGCGCTGGTTAGGGATCTGTGAAGAAGAGGCGCTGATTAGGAATCTGTGAAAAAGAGGCACTGCATAGGGATCTGTGAAGAAGAGGCACTGCTATGGGATCTGTGACAAAGAGGCGCTGCTTAGGGACCTGTTAAGAAGAGGTGCTGCTTAGGGATCTGTGAAGAAGAGGCACTACTAAGGGATCTGTGAAGAAGAGGCGCTGCTTAGGGATCTGTGAAGAAGAGGCGCTACTTAGGGATCTGTAAAGAAGAGGCGCTACTAAAGAATTTGTGAAGAAGAGGCGCTACTAAAGGATCTGTGAAGAAGAGGCGCTGCTTAGGGATCTGTGAAGAAGAGGCGCTACTTAGGTATCTGTAAAGAAGAGGCGCTACTAAATAATTTGTGAAGAAGAGGCGCTACTAAAGGATCTGTGAAGAAGAGGCGCTGCTAAGGGATCTGTGAAGAAAAGGCGCTTGTTAGGGATATGTGAAGAAGGGGCGCTGTTTAGGTATCTGTGAAGAAGAGGCACTGATTAGGGATCTGTGAAAAAGAGGCGCTGGTTAGGGATCTGTGAAGAATAGGCACTGCTTAGGGATCTGTGAAGAACAGGCACTGTTTAAATATCTGTGAAGAAGAGGCACATCTTAGGGATCTGTGAAGAAGAAACTCTTGTTAGGGATATGTGAAGAAGAGGCGCTGCTTAGGGATCTGTAAAGAAGAGGCGCTGCTAAAGGATCTGTGAAGAAGAGGCGCTGCTTAGGGATCTCTGAAGAGAAGGCACTGCTTAGGGATCTGTGAAGAAGAAGCGCTGCTTAGGGATCTGTGAAGAAGAGGCGCAGCTTAGAATCTGTAAAGAAGAGGCGCTGCTTAGGGATCTGTAAAAAACAGGCGCTGCTTAGGGACCTGTTAAGAAGAGGCGCTGCTTAGGGATCTGTGAAGAAGAGGCACTACTAACAGGATCTGTGAAGAAAAGGTGCTGCTTAGGGATCTGTAAAGAAGAGGCGCTACTTAGGGATCTGTGAAGAAGAGGTGCTACTAAAGGATTTGTGAAGAAGAGGCTCTACTAAAGGATCTGTGAAGAACAGGTGCTGCTAAGGGATCTGTGAAGAAGAGGTGCTGCTTAGGGATCTGTGAAGAAGAGGCGCTTGTTAGGGATTTGTGAAGAAGAGGCGCTGGTTAGGGATCTGTGAAGAAGAGGCGCAGCTTAGAATCTGTAAAGAAGAGGCGCTGCTTAAGGATCTGTAAAAAACAGACGCTGCTTAGGGATCTGTGAAGAAGAGGCACTGCTAAGGGATCTGTGACAAAGAGGCGCTGCTTACGGACCTGTTAGGAAGAGGCGCTGCTTAGGGATCTGTGAAGAAGAGGCGCTACTAACAGGATCTGTGAAGAAGAGGTGCTGCTTAGGGATCTGTGAAGAAGAGGCACTACTTAGGGATCTGTGAAGAAGAGGTGCTACTAAAGGATCTGTGAAGAAGAGGCGCTGCTAAGGGATCTGTGAAGAAGAGGTGCTGCTTAGGGATCTGTGAAGAAGAGGCGCTTGTTAGGGATTTGTGAAGAAGAGGCGCTGGTTAGGGATCTGTGAAGAAGAGGCGCTGATTAGGAATCTGTGAAAAAGAGGCGCTGGTTAGGGATCTGTGAAGAAGAGGCGCTGCTTTGGGATCTTTGAAGAAAAGGTGTTGATTTGGAATCTGTGAAAAAGAGGCGCTGGTTAGGGATCTGTGAAGAAGAGGCCCTGCTTAGGGATCTGTGAAGAAGAGGCGCTGATTGGGGATCTGTGAAGAAGAAGCGCTTGTTAGGGATATGTGAAGAAGAGGCACTGTTTAAAGATCTGTGAAGAAGAGGCACTGCTTAGGGATCTGTGAGGAAGAAGCGCTTGTTAGGGATATGTGAAGAAGAGGCACTGTTTAAAGATCTGTGAAGAAGAGGCACTGCTTAGGGATCTGTGAGGAAGAAGCGCTTGTTAGGGATATGTGAAGAAGAGGCACTGTTTAAAGATCTGTGAAGAATAGGCATTGCTTAGGGATCTGTGAAGAAGAAGCGTTGTTAGGGATATGTGAAGAAGAGGCACTGCTTAGGGATCTGTAAAGAAGAGGCACTGCTTAGGGATCTGTGAAGAAGAAGCGCGTGTTAGGGATATGTGAAGAAGAGGCACTGCTTAGGGATCTGTAAAGAAGAGGTGCTGCTTAGGGATCTGTAAAGAAGAGGCACTTGTTAGGGATATGTGAAGAAGAGGCGCTGCTTACGGACCTGTTAAGAAGAGGCGCTGCTTAGGGATCTGTGAAGAAGAGGCGCTACTAACAGGATCTGTGAAGAAGAGGTGCTGCTTAGGGATCTGTGAAGAAGAGGCGCTACTTAGGGATCCGTGAAGAAGAGGTGCTACTAAAGGATCTGTGAAGAAATGGCTCTACTAAAGGATCTGTGAAGAAGAGGCGCTGCTAAGGGATCTGTGAAGAAGAGGTGCTGCTTAGGGATCTGTGAAGAAGAGGCGCTTGTTAGGGATTTGTGAAGAAGAGGCGCTGGTTAGGGATCTGTGAAGAAGAGGCGCTGATTAGGAATCTGTGAAAAAGAGGCACTGCATAGGGATCTGTGAAGAAGAGGCACTGCTATGGGATCTGTGACAAAGAGGCGCTGCTTAGGGACCTGTTAAGAAGAGGTGCTGCTTAGGGATCTGTGAAGAAGAGGCACTACTAAGGGATCTGTGAAGAAGAGGCGCTGCTTAGGGATCTGTGAAGAAGAGGCGCTACTTAGGGATCTGTAAAGAAGAGGCGCTACTAAAGAATTTGTGAAGAAGAGGCGCTACTAAAGGATCTGTGAAGAAGAGGCGCTGCTTAGGGATCTGTGAAGAAGAGGCGCTACTTAGGTATCTGTAAAGAAGAGGCGCTACTAAATAATTTGTGAAGAAGAGGCGCTACTAAAGGATCTGTGAAGAAGAGGCGCTGCTAAGGGATCTGTGAAGAAAAGGCGCTTGTTAGGGATATGTGAAGAAGGGGCGCTGTTTAGGTATCTGTGAAGAAGAGGCACTGATTAGGGATCTGTGAAAAAGAGGCGCTGGTTAGGGATCTGTGAAGAATAGGCACTGCTTAGGGATCTGTGAAGAACAGGCACTGTTTAAATATCTGTGAAGAAGAGGCACATCTTAGGGATCTGTGAAGAAGAAACTCTTGTTAGGGATATGTGAAGAAGAGGCGCTGCTTAGGGATCTGTAAAGAAGAGGCGCTGCTAAAGGATCTGTGAAGAAGAGGCGCTGCTTAGGGATCTCTGAAGAGAAGGCACTGCTTAGGGATCTGTGAAGAAGAAGCGCTGCTTAGGGATCTGTGAAGAAGAGGCGCAGCTTAGAATCTGTAAAGAAGAGGCGCTGCTTAGGGATCTGTAAAAAACAGGCGCTGCTTAGGGACCTGTTAAGAAGAGGCGCTGCTTAGGGATCTGTGAAGAAGAGGCACTACTAACAGGATCTGTGAAGAAAAGGTGCTGCTTAGGGATCTGTAAAGAAGAGGCGCTACTTAGGGATCTGTGAAGAAGAGGTGCTACTAAAGGATTTGTGAAGAAGAGGCTCTACTAAAGGATCTGTGAAGAACAGGTGCTGCTAAGGGATCTGTGAAGAAGAGGTGCTGCTTAGGGATCTGTGAAGAAGAGGCGCTTGTTAGGGATTTGTGAAGAAGAGGCGCTGGTTAGGGATCTGTGAAGAAGAGGCGCTGATTAGGAATCTGTGAAAAAGAGGCGCTGCATAGGGATCTGTGAAGAAGAGGCACTGCTATGGGATCTGTTACAAAGAGGCGCTGCTTAGGGATCTGTGAAGAAGAGGCGCTGCTTAGGGATCTCTGAAGAAGAGGCGCTACTTAGGGATCTTTGAAGAAGAGGCGCTACTTAGGGATCTTTGAAGAAGAGGCGCTACTAAAGAATTTGTGAAGAAGAGTCACTACTAAAGGATCTGAGAAGAAGAGGTGCTGCTTAGGGATCTGTGAAGAAGAGGCGCTTGTTAGGGATATGTGAAGAAGAGGCGCTGGTTAGGGATCTGTGAAGAAATGGCGCTGATTAGGGATCTGTGAAAAAGAGGCGCTGGTTAGGGATCTGTGAAGAAGAGGCGCTGCTTTGGGATCTTTGAAGAAAAGGTGTTGATTTGGGATCTGTTAAAAAGAGGTGCTGGTTAGGGATCTGTGAAGAAGAGGCCCTGCTTAGGGATCTGTGAAGAAGAGGCCCTGCTTAGGGATCTGTGAAGAAGAGGCCCTGCTTAGGGATCTGTGAAGAAGAGGCGCTGATTAGGGATCTGTGAAGAAGAAGCGCTTGTTAGGGATATGTGAAGAAGAGGCACTGTTTAAAGATCTGTGAAGAAGAGGCGCTGCTTAGGGATCTGGGAAGAAGAAGAGCTTGTTAGGGATATGTGAAGAAGAGGCACTGTTTAAAGATCTGTGAAGAAGAGGCACTGCTTAGGGATCTGTGAAGAAGAAGCGCTTGTTAGGGATATGTGAAGAAGAGGCACTGATTAGGGATCTGTGAAGAAGAGGCCCTGCTTAGGGATCTGTGAAGAAGAGGCACTGCTTAGGGATCTGTGAAGAAGAAGCGCTTGTTAGGGATGTGTGAAGAAGAGGCACTGATTAGGGATCTGTGAAGAAGAGGCACTGCTTAGGGATCTGTAAAGAAGAGTGCGCTTGTTAGGGATATGTGAAGAAGAGGCACTGTTTAAAGATCTGTGAAGAAGAGGCACTGCTTAGGGATCTGTAAAGAAGAGGCGCTTGTTAGGGATATGTGAAGAAGAGGCACTGCTTAGGGATCTGTAAAGAAGAGGCGCAGCTTAGGGATCTGTAAAGAAGAGGCACTGCTTAGGGATCTCTAAAGAAGAGGCGCTTGTTAGGGATATGTGAAGAAGAGGCACTGCTTAGGGATCTGTAAAGAAGAGGCTCTGCTTAGGGGTCTGTAAAGAAGAGGCGCTGGTTAAGGATCTGTAAAGAAGAGGCGCAGCTTAGGGATCTGTAAAGAAGAGGCACTGCTTAGGGATCTGTGAAGAAGAAGCGCTGCTTAGGGATCTGTAAAGAAGAGGCGCAGCTTAGGGATCTGTAAAGAAGAGGCGCTTGTTAGGGATATGTGAAGAAGAGGCGCTGGTTTGGGATCTGTGAAGAAGAGGCGCTGAGAAAACAACAATATGAGGGAAACACTTCCAAGACTCAATATAAGCTACACCTAAAAATTACAACCTTCCTCAAGATGTAAATTATAATAATGAAAACAGACAATAAGGTGAGCGCTAAATTAATAGCAAATTGAGAAAATAAAATATGTTATAATGTATAAAAAATGTATATGATACCTAATATATAAGCTGATCACTAGATGAGATAGTATAAAATGTAATAATTTATAAAAACTGTTATACTATATAAAGGACTAAAAGAGACCTACGGCTAGATTACGAGTCTTGCGTTAGCCTTAAAAAGCAGCGTTGAGAGATCCCAACGCTGCTTTTTATCGCACACTGGTATTACGAGTCTGGCAGGTACAGGTGTACCGCTCACTTTTCTTCCGCGACTCGAGCTTACCGCAAATGCCCTTACGTCAATTGCGTATCCTATCTTTTCAATGGGACTTGCATATCGCCGGTATTACGAGTCTTGTCAAGACTCCTACCGCATTTAAAAGTCAGTAGTTAAGACATAAACATAAAACTCTTAACTAAAGTGCTACAAAGTACACTAACACCCATAAACTACCTATTAACCCCTAAACCGAGCCCCCCCCCCCCCACATCACAAAAACTTAAATTAAAAGTTTAACCCCTAATCTGCCGACCGGACATCACCGCCACTGTAATAAATATTTTAACCCCTAAACCGCCGCACTCCCGACTCGCAAAATTTTATTAACCCCTAATCTGCCGTCCCTAACATCGCCGACACCTATCTACATTTATTAACCCCTAATCTGCCGCCCCCAACGTCACCGCTACTATATTAAATTTATTAACCCCTAAGTCTAACCCCCCCTAACTTAAATATTATTTAAATAAAACGAAATAGAATTACTACAATTATATAAATTAATCCTATTTAAAACTAAATACTTACCTATAAAATAAACCCTAAGCTAGCTACAATATAACTAATAGTTACATTGTAGCTAGCTTAGGGTTTATATTTATTTTACAGGCAACTTTGTAATTATTTTAACTAGGTACAATAGTTATTAAATAGTTATTAACTATTTAATAACTACCTAGTTAAAATGAGTACAAATTTACCTGTAATATAAATCCTAACCTAAGTTACAATTGCACCTAACACTACACTATAATTAAATTAATTACCTAAACTAACTACAATTAACTACAATTAAATAAATAAACTAACGTACAAAAAAACAAACACTAAATTACAGAAAATAAAAAAATAATTACAATCATTTTAAACTAATTACACCTACTCTAATCCCCCTAATAAAATAAAAAAGCCCCCAAAATAAAAAAATTCCCTACCCTATACTAAATTACAAATAACCCTTAAAAGGGCATTTTGCGGTGCATTGTCCCAAAGTAATCAGCTCTTTTACCTGTATAAAAAAATACAATACCCCTCCCAACATTAAAACCCACCACCCACACACCAAACCCTACTCTAAAACCCACCCAATCCCCCCTTAAAAAAAACCTAACACTACCCCCTTGAAGATCACCCTACCTTGAGACGTCTTCACCCAGCCGGGCACAAGTGGACATCCAGAGGGGCAGAATTCTTCATCCGATCCGGCCAGAAGAGGTCCTCCAAGCGGCAGAAGTCTTCATCCAGACGGCATCTTCTATCTTCATTCATCCGGAGCAGAGTGGGTCCATCTTCAATCCAGCCGACGCGGAGCATCCTCTTCAAATGAAGTCCAAACAAAGAATGAAGGTTCCTTTAAATGACATCATCCAAGATGGCATCCCTTGAATTCCGATTGTCTGATAGGATTCTATCAGCCAATCGGAATTAAGGTAGGAAAAATCCTATTGCTGATGCAATCAGCCAATAGGATTGAGGTTGCATTCTATTGGCTGATAGGAATAGCCAAAAGAATGCAAGCTCAATCCTATTGGCTGATTGGATCAGCCAATAGGATTTTTCCTACCTTAATTCCAATTGACTGATAGAATCCTATCAGCCAATCAGAATTCAAGGGACGCCATCTTTGATGACATTATTTAAAGGAACCTTCATTCTTCGCTTGGACTTCTTTTGAAGAGGATGCTCCACGTCGGCTGGATTGAAGATGGACCCGCTCCGCTCCGGATGGATGAAGATAGAAGATGCCGTCTGGATGAAAACTTCTGCCGCTTGGAGGACCTCTTCTGCCCGGATCGGATAAAGACTTCTGCCCCTCTAGAGGTCCACTTGTGCCCGGCTGGGTGAAGACGTCTCAAGGTAGGGTGATCTTCAAAGGGGTAGTGTTAGTTTTTTTTAAGGGGTGATTGGGTGGGTTTTAGAGTAGGGTTGGGTGTGTGGGTGGTAGGTTTTAATGTTGGGGGGTATTGTATTTTTTTACAGGTAAAGGAGCTGATTACTTTAGGGCAATGCCCCGCAAAAGGCCCTTTTAAGGGCTATTTGTAATTTAGTATAGGGTAGGGAATCTTTTTATTTTGGGGGGCTTTTTATTTTATTAGGGGTATTAGAGTAGGTGTAATTAGTTTAAAATTCTTGTAATAATTGTTTTATTTTCTGTAATTTAATTTAATTGTAGTTAATTGTAGTTAGTTTAGGTAATTAATTTAATTATAGTGTAGTGTTAGGTGTAATTGTAACTTAGGTTAGGATTTATTTTACAGGTAAATTTGTATTTATTTTAACTAGGTAGTTAGTAAATAGTTTATAACTATTTAACCTAGTTAAAATAAATAAAAAGTTGCCTGTAAAATAAAAATAAATCCTAAGCTAGCTACAATGTAACTATTAGTTATATTGTAGCTAGCTTAGGGTTTATTTTATAGGTAAGTATTTAGATAGGAATAATTTATTTAATTGTAGTTATTTTATTTAGATTTATTTAAATTATATTTAAATTAGGGGGGTGTTAGGGTTAGGGTTAGACTTAGGTTTAGGGGTTAATAACTTTATTATAATGGCGGCGACGTTGGCGGCGGCAGATTAAGGGTTAAGAAGTGTAGGTAGGTTGCGGCGATGTTGCGGGGGGCAGATTAGGGGTTAATAAATATAATGTAGGGTTCGGCGATGTTGGGGGCAGCAGATTAGGGGTTCATAGGGATAATGTAGGTGGCGGCGGTGTCCAGAGCAGCAGAGTAGGGGTTAATAATTATAATGTAGATGGTGACGATGTCGGGGACGGCAGATTAGGGGTTAATAAGTGTAAGATTAGGGGTGTTTAGACTCGGGGTTCATGTTAGGCTGTTAGGTGTAGACATAAAATTCTTATCCCCATAGGAATCAATGGGGCTGCGTTAGGAGCTGAACGCTGCTTTTTTGCAGGTGTTAGGTTTTTTTTCAGCTGAATCTGCCCCATTGATTCCTATAGGGAAATCGTGCATGAGCATGTTTAGTCAGCTTAAAGCTGCCATAAGCAACGCTGGTATTAAGGTGTGATGTGGAGCTAAATTTTGCTCTACGCTCACCTTTTTGCGGCTAACGCCAGGTTTTAAAAAAAACCTGTAATACCAGCGTTGTCTTAAGGGAGCATTTAAAAAAATATGCTCATTAGCAACGCACCCCTGTTACCGCAAAACTCGTAATCTTGCTGCTAAAGTTCTGTTTAAAAATGTAAACACTTTAATATGCAGGTGAGTAAATTCATATAAACATTAAAAACACTAAACCTTGCAAGGTATTAGCTTACAAATAAAATGGCATTGAGTGAGATGCAATATGTCAGGAACAATATTTTAAAAACAATCGGCTAGATTACGAGTTGTGCGTTAAGGTAAAAAAGCAACGTTAACAGATCCTAACGCTGAATTTTCACTACCACTGGTATTACGAGTCTTGCAGGTTTACTGGCACCGCACACATTTTTGGCCTCACCACAAACCGACTTACGGTAATTTCATAAACCCTTTTTTCTATGGGACTTCCATAGCGCCGGTATTACAAGTCTGTCCTGGGTACAGCCTCTACCGACAAGATCCGTAACGCATTCTAAAGTCAGTAGTTATGAGTTTTACACTAAAACGCATAAAACTCATAACTAAAGTGCTAAAAAGTACACTAACACCTATAAACTACCTATTAACCCCTAAACCGAGGCCCTTCCGCATCGCAAACACTATAATAAAACATTTTAACCCCTAATCTGTCACTCCGGACATCGCCGCCACTATAATAAACATATTAACCCCTAAACTGCCGCACTCCCGCCTCGCAAACACTAGTTAAATATTTTTAACCCCTAATCTGCCGCCCCTAATATCGTTGCCACCTACATTATACTTCTTAACCCCTAATCTTCCGCTCTGGACATCACCGCAACCTACATTATATTAATTAACCCCTAATCTGCTTCCCCCAACGCCACCTACCTACATTTATTAACCCCTAATCTGCCTTCCCCAATGTCGTCGCCACTATTCTAATTTTATTAACCCTTTAAATGTAAGTCTAACCCTAACCCTAACACCCCCTAACTTAAATATAATTTAAATAAATCTAAATAAATATTACTAATTACTATCATTAACTAAATTATTTCTATTTAAAACTAAATACTTACCTATAAAATAAACCCTAACGGCTAGATTTAGAGTTTTGTCGGTAAGGACCCGTGTAGCTAACGCCGGCTTTTTTCTGGCCGCACCATAAAAATAACTCTGGTATTGAGAGTCCACATAAAGGCTGTGTTAGGCTCCAAAAAAGGAGCGTAGAGCATATTTAACGCAGCTTCAACTCTCGATACCAGAGTTGCTTACGGACGCGGCCAGCCTCAAAAACGTGCTCGTGCACGATTCCCCCATAGGAAACAATGGGGCTG